>NC_080163.1:192307005-192539505 GCF_950295315.1 Erinaceus europaeus | reverse complement strand
TGGGAGTTGACATGCTGCCAGTCCACTGTGAGATGTGGTAATCACAGCTGTCAGCCTTTACAGGGCTACCCCCACAGCTGATGGTGCCTTTCACAATGGAAGGGAGATGTTAGCAGAGGAAGAAAGAAATGACTAATACAGGAGAAAATGGTTCCTTTCCCTAGCCACCAAGAAATTTGTATTACCGAGAGACACCTTTTTTCCCCCATCAGATAGATATGGTTTTGTTAGTTGCTACTAACAGTTACTAGTCCTGCCATGAGCCTGTCAGCATTCACACAGAGTTGGGCCACAGCCACTGTGGAAAGTCAACTACACTGTCTTCCCATAAAAATGTCTATGTGCTGAGCCCCCGGCTCCCCACTTGTAGGGGGGTCGCTTCACAAACGGTGAAGCAAGTCTGTAGGTGTCTATCTTTCTCTCCCCTTCTCTGTCTTCCCCTCCTCTCTCAATTTCTCTGTCCTATACAACAACGACAACACCAATAACAACATTAATAATAACTACAACGCTAAAACATGAGTAACAAAAGGGAATAAATAAATATTTAAAAATACTTTTTTTTTTAAAAAAATGTCAATGTGTATACTCTTAAAACCAGCAATTTCACTTCTACAAATTTACATGCTAGAAATAACACACCAGGTCTCAATGCGGGGTATTTATATCTGATTATTACTTATTTTATTACTTAATAAATACCTTCACATACTTAATTTATATACTGTAAATACTTCTATACCTTATTACTTGAGCCTCTGTTTCTGATGTGAAGCCATGTCCATGATTTAATATAAAATGAATAACACAGTTAGCCCAATAATTGATAATACAGTACACAGTTCCAGTTTTGTGAGCAAAGTGGGTGTGGCTCCATGTGTTTATGAGAGCATATAAATGTCTGAGGCACACGAGCAGTTGATTGACTGCACAGAAAGTTCCACTGAGCTTCTTCCAGAGAGTAGGCTTGGGTTCAGGAAAAAGAAGAGTACGTACTACACTCCTGTGTTTGGGGAATTTTGCCCCAAAACTATCTTACTTTGAATTTTTAAAAATGATTTGGGGGTGTGGGTAGAGGGGCTCTTAAACCACAAGAATCACTAGGTAGGAAATTCAGCCACCATTCAGTTCTCATTGGGACCCAGAGAAGAAACACTTCCACAAGATAGTAATGTCTCTCTCTCTTTTAAAAATATTTATTTTCCTTTTTGTTGCCCTTGTTGTTTTATTGTTGTAGTTATTATTGTTGGTCATGTTGTAGTCCTTGTTGGCTGGCTAGGACAGAAAGAAATGGAGTGAAGAGGGTTAGACAGAGAGGGGGAGAGAAAGACAGACACCTACAGACCTGCTTCACCACCTGTGAAATGACTCCTCTGCAGGTGGGGAGCCAGGGGTTCAAACAAGGATCCTTCTGCTGGTCCTTGTGCTTGGCACCACCTGTGCTTAACCCACTGCACTACCGTCCGATTCCCAGAGATGTCTCTTTATGTAGAGACCCCAGGAGGCTGTGGTGTGAAGGGCCTTCCTGGAAGAACTAAATACAGCCACAGTAGGAACAAACAATACGCTTGGGCCAGAAGATAGCTCACCTCGTAGAGTTCATGCCTTGCTGGGTTCATTCCCCACTGCCAGATGGGAGCACCATGGACAGCACCAAGGGGATTCCATGAATGGTGGAGTGGTGCTGTGATGTCTCGCTCCCTCTCCCTTCCCTTCTCTTGCTCTTTCTCCTGTGTTCCCCCCTACCTCCTACCTCTAAAGGAAAAATAATAAGGATGTTGATGATGATGATGATCCAGGGAGGAGATTACCCTGCACTGTCATGCAAGGCAGCCAGACAAGTACACTGCCAACACTCTGAGTCTTGTTCACTTGCAAATCCATGGAAGGGGAAGGAACTACAAGTACTATACAGAAATCAGCCAGCACTCAGCCTAAACATGTTATTTTGGAAGCCCCCCCCCCGCTTTTGCCCTCAAAGGCATATTCAGAGCTATTTAGACAGCAGGTGCCTCGTAAGAGATGCAGCCTGCAGATGCCCCATAGTCACCATAGAGCTGGTCCTCCGTCTGTGTTCAGGACACAGTGCTAAGCTGAGCATAGGTGGAGGGCATGCAGAAAATTAGATTCCGGGGATGCAGTGGTACAAAGACAAACAGGAAAGACAGACATGTCATAAATACAGATTATTTATTATAAGAACAAAGTCTCCTGATGTTTTTATATGAGTATCTGGTTTGTCTTCACAGAGTGACTGGAGGTGAGCTGTTTGAAGACATAGTGGCGAGAGAGTATTACAGTGAGGCTGATGCCAGGTAAGTGGTTTGTCCCAAGGCCAAAGCACAGACTCAGCGTTTGGAGGACACTTTTCCAGGGAAGCACTCTGTCCAGACGCACCCTCACGCTGAACATTTCTGAGCACCACACACCCTGTCCCCCGAACTCCTTCCCATGAGTGCCCCCTTACTTGATGTGTTTTTCTCCAGAGAATTTCTTTCATGAGTCCTTGAGGGGGAAAAAAAGTTACGAGTCTTGTCTAACGTTTACTTTTATATCTAGCATCTATAATTATAGTTAGCTTGCATGTTTTTAAATTGTCACCAGGGTTATTGCTGGGGTTTGGTGACAAGACTATCAGTCTAGCACTCCTGGCCAGTTTTCCCTCTTCTTGTTTTATTTGATAGGAAAGAGAGGGGAGAGGAAGGTAGAGAGAGAGCCAGAGAGACATCTGTAGACCTGCTTCACTGCTCATAAAGCATCTCCCCCACCAGCAGTTAGGGAGCAGGGGCTCGAATCTGTGTCCTTGGACATGGTGATGTGAGCACTCAATCAGCTGCTACAACCCCACTTACAGCTGGCTTGGAATGACTTCTGCCAGGGCAAACTGTTTTTGAAAACAGTAAGATTGAAATCCTCTAATAGCCCCAATAAAAAATAGTAAAATAAACAAATTAAAAAAGTAAAAGAAATCCTCTAATGGGAAGAGAGAGCATAATGGTTAAGCAAAGAGACTTTCATGCCTGAGTCTATCAAGTCCCAGGTTCAATCCCCCCACCACCATGATCTAGAGCTGAGCAGTGTTCATTTAAAGAAAAGAAAAGTCAACAGAGATCCTCTTGGACTGCCTGGCGTAATAGGCACTGGTCCCATGTGATTCGTTCAATTTCAATTTCAATGAATTCTCACTCTCTGCCTTTTCATAATTGATGTAGTGGTTTCAAAGACCAATTCTGTGGACCAGATGTGCTGGCCATCCTCCAAGTGCTTAAAGCCTATAAATGAGCACCCAGTGGTGACAAGTTTAACACAGCAGACCAAGAGACCATTTCTGTGTTCCAGCAAGTTCCACTGAATAGCCAGGGCTAGTCAGTGACTAAAAGAAGGAATTCCCTACAAGAAGCCCCACTAAAGCCTCACTAAAATTTTATTGTTAACTTTTTTTTTTAACTTTGGGAACCCTTGGAACTCTGCCTTGAAAAGTATATATGCAGGTATTTCACAGTTTAAGAGGCCCTCTCAGCCTTGATCATTGTTAGAACCTTCACATAAACGAGAAACATTAACTAATGCTTTATCTGATTGGAAACTTCCTAGGCCACAAGGAGGAGTGACTGTATTTTATTTATTTAATTATTTATTTTTGCTTTGTTTTTACTTTATTTGACTTGCTGTCAGGGCTGTTGCTGGGCTTGGCTCCTGCACTGGGGACCTGTTACTCCCGGAAGCCATTCTCTTCTTCTTTTCTTTCTTTCCCACCCTCTCTCCCTCCCTTCCTCTCTTCCTTCCTCCCTGTCTCCCTCCCTCCCTCTCTTCCTTGCTTCTTTCCTTTCTTCGTTTCTCTTTCTTTTTATACAGAGAAGTTCAGAGGGGAGGAGGGGAGAGACAGAGACACAGAGACACAGAGAGAGCTACAGACTTGCGTCACCATTCCTGAAGCTTCCCCTCTCAGTGGGAATCTTGAGCCCGGGTCCTTGCTTTTGGTAATGTGTGCACTCTACTGGGTGTGCCATCACCTGTCCCCACAAAGCAGTGCTTAAGAGTGAAGTGACAGTACTCCACCTGCCTGGATGTGACTGAGACTACTCACAGTGGTGTTTTCCTTGGCATGTCATGCGTGTATTCTTTAGTCGGCACTTGCTTTGAAAACCCTAGTCCAGGATAATTGTCTTCACTGCTCACAGCGGCCCTGAAATGTCATGGGTGCTCAGTTCCTGATGGCCTGTGCCACCCATCACGCCCTGCAGCAGAGTCAGATCACTAGTGTTCCCTCCCTGCAAGGCCCACATGCACACACAGTCCCTCCCACTGCTTAATCTCACCTGCTTGGGTGGTGCCATTGTTCCTGGCCATCACTGACACTACAGCGAGTACATGACTGCTTGCTCAGTGCACCCCAGATCCTGACATTCCCTCTCCAAACGGGGGCTTCTGAACATCTTTAGAAATAGCTGCCTGCCCTCTTGTCAGGAGAGAGTCAGAATGTTAGACAGGTTGGACATTTTATTTACTTTGTTCTTCAAAGGGATGCTAAACAAGTTGTTAGTATGTTTGAAAATTGTTGGTTGGAATGAGAATAGAGCTGATTTTCACTGTTGAAGAGCTGTGGGAATCACAGAATACACCCACAGGCTTGCCCTGTGCATATGCCAGCTTACAATAATTCTGTTTATTTCCTATTGGATAGGACAGAGAGAAATTGAGGGGTAAGGGGAGGTAGAGAAGAAGAGAGACAAGAGACATATGCAGCTCTGCTTCACCACTGGTGAAGCTTCTCCCCTGCAGGTGTAAGCCAGGGGCTTGAACCCAGGTCCTAGCATGCTATAGCTTAACCAGGTGCACCACCTGGCCCCACATAAAGTTTTGGCATTTACTAAGCCTGAATTTTTCAGGGTAGCTTTTACACAAAGCTCCACACAAGCAGAAACATTCTCTTCCCTGGCCTTAGGTCTAGGGAGCACATTGAAGGACCAATAAAAAGAAAAAGGTCATTTAATTTGTAAACTCATGGTCTCTTACTAGTCCTGAGTTCGTTGTATATTTTTATTTCATTTTTAGTCCACTTCCTATTTTTAAACATTTTTATTGATTTATTATTGGATAGAGACAGAGAGAAATTGAAATACGAGGGGGAGATAGAAAGGGAGAGAGACAGAGACACCTGCAACTCTGCTTCACCACTTGCAAAGCGTTCCCCCTGCAGGTAGGGACCAGGGGTTGGACATGAATCCCTGAGCACTGTAACATGTGCATTTAACCAGGTGCACCACTGCCTGGCTTCTGATAAGCTTTCTTTCTACCTACCACATGTCTCCATGTCTCTTTCTTTCTTTCTTTCTTTCTTTCTTTCTTTCTTTCTTTCTTTCTTTCTTTCTTTTTAATTCTTTTCCCTTTATTGGGGGATTAATGTTTTGCATTCCGTGGTAAATACAATGGTTTGTACATGCATAACATTTCTTAGTTTTCCACATCACTTCTTATTTTTATTTACTCCTTTGTATCATCATGCTTCGCCTCCAAAGTAGTACAAAACGGCCACTGTTGGAGAAGAAGAATCATTTAGCTTCACACATTATCAACCTATTAGTGAGCTCTGGAGTTTAACAGCCCAGGGTCAGGGCTTCTCAGTGTAGAACTGGGAAGTCACTGTCACCACCAGTTGTGCATTTTGTTCACTTTTACCTCCCCTTCCTTACCAATGAGATGCCAGTGGCTTGTTTTAATTCACCGTGGGAATTAAAACAGTGTTTGGAGCAGTGTCATTCTGTCTGCAAAATGGCAGAAGCTGTCCCTGTTGCAGTGTGGGCTGAGTCCTAAAAATGAGTGTGGTTCTGTGCACACTTGCACTTGAACGGCACAGGGAGTGTACACACGCCCGATCACTGTGCCCTGTTTGATGGCAAGGTGCACCAGGCAGACCCATGAGTGCCATGCGGGTCACTGATTCCTTCCAGCTCATTCACTGTCTGCAGTTGCCTTGACAGCAGGGGGCCTTTCCTGAGAATCACAGGGATTGTGCATGTAGACACCATCCCAGGCTTTACTGAGCTTTTCCAAAGTGCCTTTCAATAATTGCCAGAGCTCCAGGGCACTCAAAACTTATACTTACCTAATTTTGATGAAATCCAACCCCTCCTCCAGAGAAGGTCAATAGAAGAAGGTTTTGTTTTTGTCACGAGCCAACTTAACATTCTCTTTCTGTTGTAGGAGACTAGTTTTCCTATTAATTTATTGCACAAGCAGCATCACTCTTGAATCCAAGTGGTAAACATGTCCCTCTGTCATTTTAACCCCCGCTTTCTTTTTTCCACCTGTCACTTCATCTGTGTTTCCCCTCGTGTTTTTACTACTTGTGTGCTTAATCATGACCTCAGATGTGAAAACAGCTTAGATGTGTGATCTGGGAGGTGGTGCAGTGAATAAAGCACTGTACTCTCAAGCATGGGGTTCTGGGTTTGATACCTGGCAACCTATGTAGCAGGGTGATGTCTGGTTCTTTCTGTCTCTCTCCCTGTCTTTCTTATTAATAATAATAAAAACAGTTTAGATGTGTCCAAAAAATACTCGTCTAAGTTTCCTATTTCAGAAGAATTTTTCTTGAACCTTCTAGGAACTATTTATGAAGTTTCCGCCCTGCTAATGAAACTTTTGACTTGTGTCTAAAATGATCTGATTTGTGAACTTACAGTGACAAAGCACATGCACAACACAGATAGTTTTGTCTGCACATGTCACAAAATCAGTGTCAGATGCCATCTTCCTTAGAAGTGGGGTCGGCTTTATTCGGTGCCCTTTAACTCCAGTGGAAAGCTAAAGAACAAAACAAATAGAAAGAAAAAAAGGAAGAAAGAAAGAAAGACTATAACCAATACAATCTCCATTTGTTGTGTTGGAGTTTTCATTTTGTTTTCCAGTTAATGTGATTATGTGCCTTTACAATGTTCTCCCTCCCATTCTACCCTTGTATCTTTACAGTCATTGTATACAGCAGATTCTAGAGAGTGTAAATCATTGTCACCTAAATGGCATAGTTCACAGGGACCTGAAGGTCAGTATATGAAGCCCATAAATTGGAATCAGAGGGACTTATTGTTGTTGTTGTTGTTGTTGTTGTTTTTCTGGGGAAAGGGCAAAGGGTGGACATTGCACATGGTCCCCTCCCCTTTCTAACTTTCCCCTAAACTCACTGGATGGTGAAATGACAATGCATGACACCTTTCAGTCTGCTTATCTGCAGGCGAGATAGACGTCATAGTGGAACAGGGAAGGACACCCTGAGAAAGAAAGACTCCACCCAGTGGGGAGTCCTAGCAGTGACCCACCACAGGGGCTGGGGGGAGGGCTCTCCTAGAGCGGCCGGCATTTGTCTGGAGTTGAGCTTGGCCTGTGATGTGTGTCCGCCTGCAGATTCCCACATCACTTGTGTCCCTAGGCCTTGGGTCGCTGCAGCAGAACAACATTGCTCCACTGGAGGCTGACAAACCCTCAGGCAAGAGAGAATAATTGCCAGCTAAATTAAAGCAAAGGAAGTTAATGATTTATCCAAAATTCATTACATACCCTAATTTCACCTTAATGGTGCCTCCACCACAGCTAATGTGACAGCTTTGGAACAAAAGGAGAAAAAGCGGGCAAGAGGAGCCAGTTGTTTTCTGGCGGGGAGGAGGTGAAGCACGAGCAGCTCTGAAAAATCACACGTGTGTCCCAGCCCATTTCTTGGGATGGACCATTAACCAGGAAATGAGCTTCTTGATCCAGTGACCTATTTCTAAGTCGGATTTTTCTAAAACAAGGGGATCCCCGCTCTAGCTTAAAAATCTGGCAGGGTCCTGACTGTCCTGAGGTGTGGTCCCTCCGCTACAGCAATATGTTCCCCTGACCGCAGGTGGTCGAACTCCAACCCCAGCTGGCTGCTGGCTTGGCACTCTGGCCGGGTCTCTCTGAGGGTGTACAGACAGTGAGCATCCGCTTGGAACTAACACCCGCCCCCTGGTGTTTGCATGCAGTCATTGCATTCAGCAGATCCCGGAGGCCGCTCTCCACTGCCATCAGATGGGCATAGTCTATTGGGGCATGAAGGTGAGTAACACCTCTGAGAGCAACCACCACACGCCTCAGGACTGTTCAGCTGCAATCATGCCCGTGAAGGCAAAAAGGGTGAGCGGTGAGGTGGCTTGGACCCATCCTGCCACCTCTCTGGCATCACCTGGAGTGGGCACTGAAGACCCCAGCAAATCCCAGTTCACCCTGAGAGAAATCCTCTCCCCAGCACCCCGAGTGCTGCCTTCCTCCTCAGAGTGACTGGGGCACCGTGTGACCCTGAGTGGACCGTGTTACTTTGGCCCTGCCCAGGCTCACACATCCACAGCCAGCACAGGGCCACCTGGAGGCATGCCCATAGCAACCACCACTGTGCACAGAGCAGAGGTCAAGTGGCTACAAGTGGCTACATTGAGTTCTACCCTGAGGCACAGAGTCAGGGCTAAGGAGCCCCTTAAGGACTGACCCAGGAGCTCTGAGGACCTCCTGGCTCTGTGATTGTGGACATCCTTAGGGAAGATAGGAAAATGTAAAGCAGACTTTATTTCCAAGTAATATTCCCATGATACTCACACACACACACACACACACACACACACACACACACACGGATATATGCTACTATGTCTTTTCCTTTAAAAAAATATATATGTTATCTGTTTGATAGAGACAGAGAGAAATTGACAGGGAAAGGGGAGCTAGAGAGGGAGAAACCAAAAGAGGCACCTGCAGCCCTGCTTCAAAGCTTTCGCCCGTCAGGTGGAGACTGGGGGCTTGAACTCATGTCCTTGCACATGGCAACATGTGCGCTCAACCAGGTGCGCCACTGCCCGGCCCTGTTATGTCTTCTCTAAAAGATATATCTGAGAAAGAGGGAGGCCAGCCAGAGTGCCAGCCTATCCACTGTGGTGCCAAGGCTGGAACCTGTGGCCTCACAGATAGATGTAAGTCCTGAGCTCTGCAGTTGAGCCATGGTCTCCGCAACCCATCTAAGTCTCTCTGCTCAACCCCTGCCCCCCCCCCCATGAGAAATCCGTGGCCCAGTTTGGAACACTTCATTCCGTTATGTATTCTCGAGAAGCCGAGGATGAAAAAAATCACCAAAATTCTCTCCCGGGACCAGAAAAAACACATTTCATGGTATCAGGATATGGAACGGCAGGGCCAGCTGAGCTGTGTAAATGGAGCCGGCAGTGGCCAGGCCAAGGGCCTGGAAGGACTGTGCCTGGGATAACACAGGGGCCGTGAGCTCTGGTTAGAAAGTAAGGCAGAGGAGCTGGGTGGCTTGCCATCAGGAGAAGTAGCCCGCTGTGTCCCCCCTTCCGATTTCGCTGCCCTCTGTTCATTCTGACTGTAGAAGACAGGAACTCTGGATGGAATGAGTTCTAATAGCTTGGTTTCCTTCCACCCAGGGATTTGGGTTGACAGCAGTTGAGTCTGGTTCCCAAAGCTCCTTCAGTAAGGTCACTCTCTAAACACACTCAGAGTCCCAGGCGTGCCCCTCATTCTGCCCGGTAGACAGACTGCCTCCAGTGGTCTCTGCTAGGAGAAGCATCAACTCCTTAACATGGCTACTCAACAGGCTTCCAGTGCAGTGGTGCCTTCATTTTTCTCAGACCATATATTTTTGTTTGCAAATGATGATCCGCATGCCAACTTGTGTCCAGCACAGATGTCTGGCACGCAGTCTGATTTGTCCCTTTCTGTGTGAGAAAACCACAGGGCGTGTTGGTTTATCTTCACCAGAGTCAGCGAAGGGGGCGAGAGCTGGCAGGCTGCTTCTCCTGCTGTGTCTTTCTAGAGTCTCAAACACTGGGCCTTCTGCCCGGTAAACGCAGGATGCATGTGCCTTCAACTCAGCAAGGAATGAAGTTCACCCAAAGTGGATTCATGATATGAAAGGCAACACTGAATAAAATCGATTGGGTAAATAGAGAGGTTAGCTCTGTTGTAGCTCGCACTCGACTGAGCCATTGGAACAGCAGAGTAACTGCCACTCTTTGGCGCTTCTTAGACAGTGGAAGGCAGCAGATGAAAAAGTGTCAGAAGACAGCAAGAGGAGGTGGTCCTGGCAGGTGGGGCCAAGCAGAGGCAGTGTGCTGAAGTCCCAGGGTCACGGCCTTTGTCTAAGGCATATCTAGGGATCAGTAGTGACTGTGGGTCCACATGTATTATGGAGAACCAGCAGAGGGGACCCCAGTGTGGGTGGCGCCATGGCTCGGGAATAGGACTTTGGTCAGGAAGGACGTGCTTTAGAGGCAGACCCACATAGCTCAAATAGTCATGGTGGCTCCTCTGTGCTGGGCCCTCCTATGAGCCCTCACACCTTTATGAGGGAGCCACTGTGCCTGGCGCCAGGCTTCCCCAGAAGGAGTTAGCGGAGTGAGTGGCAGGACTTTCATTGCTGCCACTTCTCAGTCCCAGTGGCTGCGTGCAGTGAAAAGTTTCTAGACTCCAAGAAGGAGGCCAGTGAAGGAACAGTCCTGTGACCCGAAAAAGATTGAAGAGGTAGTTGTTTTGGGAAAATGGTTCCAAGGTTCAAGAATAAAACATTAAAAAAAAGAAAAAAATGAAAAGAAAAAAAATTCATCCCAGCTATAGCTCTTTCAGAGCCATTTAAAAATCCGAGCCATGAGGTCACAAGAATAAGGTACAGCTAGCACAGCCAATGTGATGTGATGGAGGGAGAGCATAGTTATATCATCTGGGAACGGAGGAGTACAGAAAGTACACATGTTCTACTTAGGAAAACTGAAATTAGGAATTTTTAAAAAAATTTTATTTATTCATTATTGGCTAGAGACAGAGACAAATTGAGAGGGAGAGAGAGAGACACCTACAGCCCTGCCTCACCACTCCTCAAGCTTTCCCCCTGAAGGTGAGACCAGGGGCTCAAACCTGGGTCCTTGCACATTGTAATGTGTGCACTTAACCAGGTGCGCCACCACCTGGCCCCTGAAATTAGGAATTTATCTGTTTTTACCAAAGCACTGCTTATCCCTGGCTAATGGTGGTACAGGGGATTGAACCTGGGACCTCAGAGACTCGGGCATGAGAGTCTCTTTTCAGAACCATAATGCATATCTAGGAAATAGGTGAAAATGTGGCCTGTGGAGAATGAGACATGGGAAAGAGTGAAATTCACTTGCCACATTTAATTTGGGTCATATCAAGACAGCACAAAGGGCTTAAAACAGGCTCTCTATCCAAAGTGGATTGTTGTGATTTGGTGTTGGATCTCTGGGAACTGCCAGTTGCAATTGCAGGCGTCAAAAGAGAACAGCCAGTTGTTGTGCGTTTCTCGAGCACGAGCCCAGGGTGTCTGAACTCTGAGCATGTGCCACAGAACTGAGCAAGGAACATGTGCTTGAACTGACTGGAACCAAGGGGCCACCAGCTCAAAGCTCCTTTGAGAAAGCCACAGGGGAGTGTGTCAGTGCTGGTCCTCCATAGAGGAGAATGTGTCTTAGCTGCTGCCTGAGAGTCAGAAAGAGGTGCCACTTTTGTCCCCAGAGATGCAGGACGGTCAAGTCAAATGTGTCTTCTCACTTGTAAACCTGGAGCGTAACATCTCTGCACAGTGGACAGAAGTCAAAGACAGCTCGATAGCTGCGCTTTTCTAAATAACTGTACCTCCAATAAGCGCTTCATGAGTTCCAAGTGTATCAGAAACAGTTGCTCAACCACTTCATGAACAGCGTGAAGTGTCTGTAGGACTTTAAGTGGGAGCAGGAAGCTTCATGCCTGCAACAGAATCTCTCCACAGCAAGCCAACCCTTGCAAATTGCCTCAGCCAAGAATACTGATTAATGAGCTTGCCCTTTGGAGAAAGGTGTCATTTTATGACAAAGTCCTCAGATGAATGGATGGAGACAAGGAAGGTGGACTGATTATCAATCAAGAGGTAGGGAGATAGTTCACCAGAGATAATACTGGATACCTGAGGGTGACTTTCTAAAGACTTATTTCTTAGGTGTATGTTTTGCATTTATAGTCAGAAGAGGAAAGAATTTATGTTGTAGGAGGTTTTTGACAAGCATCAGTTTATCTTGTTAACCCTGGGTAGTGTGATATATATCAAATTGTGAATTCTTCATTTGGAGTGACTTTAGGAGCAGGGTGAATTCCACTTTCCTCAGAGCCCAGTTCCAGAGAAAAGTTTAAGAAATGGCTGTCACCTGACACCAGTTTAGGAGTTGGATCACTTCCTCAGTCTCCCTTTCTGGAGAGTCTGCTGTATTTCAGGCTGTGGGGAAGCAGTGGACAGTAGGCACAGACCCAACAGAGGCTGTTTCCTTCCATCTCCCCAAGAGTGTGTGCTGACAAGAAAGAAGGCAGGCCAGGGGCACCAGCAGAATGCACAGTGATGCTTGGGAATCCCTGTTCTCAATGGAACCCATGCCTACCACCGTACATCATGACTGGCTGCTGGAAACCTACCAGGCACAGGGCAGACGCACAGGCATCCACTTCCTACAGAAATCCAAAGCAAGAGTCACTGTGCTGGGCGCCTGCACAATGGACTTCTACCACATGAGCTGGGGGCAGGGCCAGCTCACCAACCAGGCCTTTCAACTCCGCAAATGTCCATTTGATTTATTTCTCAGAACTTCTGTTCACGCCTCCCTTGGCAAAGGAAAAACTGACAGAAAACACACCAAAGCACAGTCTGGTTCAGTCTATGTGGAGATGGAGACTTTCCAGTGAGGAGAAGAAAACACAAAAGTCAACCTCACTTTCTTTTTTTTTTAAAGTGATTTCCAGACAAGAAGGAAAGAACCTCACGTGCCAACAGTGGTCATGTAAACCATTATTACCCCCATAAAAAGATTTAAAAATAATAATAATAATGTAGGCCAGGAAGATAACACAGTGGTTATGCAAAAGACTTTCAGGCCTGAGACACCAAAAGCCCCAGGTTCAACCCCCAGTACCACCATAAACCAGAGCTGAGCAGTGCTCTGGTAAGAATAAATAAATACTATAAAAAGAGTCATAAAACTGACAGCTTGATTTTCTTGAATAATACTTATTTTTAAAAGCATAAAATAACAATAAGGTGGGCTAGAGAGAGAACTCACCAGGCAGGGCATGTACCTTACCCAGCACATGGCCCAGATTCCAGCTCCCACACCACAGGACAGTACCACAGCACTAAGGGAAGCTCTGTTTATTCCCAGTGTTTGCTTTTGGTTAGAGAAATATCTATACAAGGACAAGTCTGAGATGTGACTAATAGAGAATGTGACCATCACCTTTGCAGAGTCCGTTCCTCAATAAGCACTCTGCTCACACAGAAACGCACATGATGTGTGCTCATCTCAGCATGTCTGTGAAGGAAGGTTTAAGCTCTGTCCTTTGCACAGGCCTTCCCACTGCTTCACTTGGAGATTGGTAGAAATATTTAGGAGTAATCCAGGTGAAAGTGAGACCTGGTTAGTGAGACAGAGGCATTCCTTCCACAGAACATCTGTAAGAGGATGAAGATGAGGGCTAGAGTTTGGAACATCTGGCTGAGCGCACATTCACCATGTGCAAGGACCCAGGTTCTGGTCCTGCTCACCACCTTTAGGGGGGCTGCTTCACAAGACTTGAAGCAGGTCTATAGGCATCTCCCTTTCTCTCTCCCTGTTTACCTCCCACCCCCACCCCTTCAATTTCTCTCTGTCCTGTCAAATAAAATAGAAAAAAAGAAGAAGAAAAGAAAAAGGACAAATGGACTCTGGGAACTGGAATCATAGTGCTAGCACCAAGCCCTGGTGATAACCCTGGGGGAAAACAAAAAAAAAAAAACAAAAGAGGACAGGGGCAGGGAATCTGGCTTCATCTTTCAGAACCTTCCCCACCTCATTGAGAAATGAGAGCTTTGAGCGGTTTCTTCATCTCCCTAGTCCCTTTGAAATGTTTTACTTCAATGCCAACAACTTGCAGAGGTCCTCTGAGACTTTCGGACAGTCTAAAGGAAGTCTCCAGTGAGGAGGCGGAAGCTGCTGTGCCGCTGAGTCCAAGTGCAGCCCTAGGCTCGCCCACCCACCATTGCTGCTCCCTCCAGCCCATGTGCTACAAACAGCTGCTGACACTGGGTCTCATGAGGAAGCAACAGGGTGGGGAAGAAGCTTTTGGGTGAGACTGGCACGAGAGTCTTTAAAACCCGACCTCAAAAGTGGGTTGCGCCACAAGGTTTTGAGGGTGATCTCAGCATGCCAAGATGGACTTCCCAGACTGCACTTCACCATGGGGCACAGACCTTCTCCAGGCCACACACACTCACTGCTCTGCATGCTGCTACAGCCAGTGCTCTGGGTTGTGTGAGGTACACATGAGCGTGGATACTGTTCTTTGCAGAGAGGAGAGCTCCTCCGGTAAAACCTAGTGGAGTTTCTCTCTGTGTCTTTCTCTCTTTGCATCTCTCTCAAAAATAAAATAAATAAAATACTTGAAAAACAGAACTGTAAAAAAAAACAACCTGCGAGTCGGGCGGTAGTGCAGCGGGATAAGCACATGTAGCACAAAGCACACGGACCGGCATAAGGATCCCAGTTCGAGTCCCCGGCTCCCCACCTGCAGGGGAGTTGCCTCACAGGCGGTGAAGCAGGTCTGCAGGTGTCTTTCTCTCCCCTCTCTGTCTTCCCCTCCTCTCTCCATTTCTCTCTGTCCTATCCAACAACAACAACAATAACTACAACAACAAAACAACAAGGGCAACAAAAGGGAATAAATAAATATTTTTTAAAAACATTAAAAAAATCCTAGTGGAATTTAATTTTTACCAGTACTACCTTGTACTAGAGCGTATGATGACCAAATTGATCTAATGGTAACTAGCCTCAGGACTCTATGAGCTGCGCATGTCTGCACAGTTAACAGCAGCCAAATGGGGCATAAGCCAACATCTTTGTCCTTTCTCTAAATCCTCTTCGTAGCAGCTGTAGGAGATCCATGTTTTTAGCCTCACCTTACTTAATTGCTTTTTCTTTTAAAATGCAGTATTGGAATAGAAACGGGTAGAAGTGGGGAGTTGGGCGATAGTGCAGCAGGTTAAAAGCAGGTGGTGTAAAGCAAGGGCCAGCGTAAGGATCCCGGTTCGAGCCCCCGGCTCCCCACCTGCAGGGGAGTCGCTTTACAGGCAGTGAAGCAGGTCTGCAGGTGTCTATCTTTCTCCCCCCCACCTCTGTCTTCCCCTTCTCTCTCCATTTCTCTCTGTCCTATCCAACAACGACGACATCAATAATAACTACAACAATAAAACAACAATGGCAACAAAAGGGAATGAATAAATAAGTAAAAACAGGTAGAAGTTCCTTTTTTAAGGAAGTAGCCCTTGCTTAACAGAAAAACCCTTCTTTTTCAACTTTTCTGGAACCTAACTATTTTGATAGTATTCAGAATCTGGACCCATTTGCCAGTGAACTTGGCAGCACTATCTGTATCTTTAGTTGGAGCCCCTATGAGTGGTAGAAGATGCTAACAAGATTGGTCAACTGGGCTTATTCCAAATACCTGTATACCAAAAAAGCAAGCCTGCATGCTGTCTTTGACTGGTTTGTGGAAGCTGGCAGTTTGTAAACAGTTTGTAAAGCACATACGCCTTTGAGAGAGTATTTGCTCAGCCTCCTTTTCCAGTTCTGCAGTCCTGAATTCTGTATCTTAGAAGCCAATTTCAGTGTGCTTGGGTTTTCAATCTATACACAGACTCCCCGTAGCCTGCCTTCTCCATGCATAATTGCAGCTGAACAGTTCTCACAGGTAGAAAGTAAAAAACATGGATGCAGGCAGAGCCACATTTCCCTGGATTTCTAGGACCCTCAGGAACAGTCCTTTAGGTCACCTCTCGGTGCGAGGAGTTGCCCAGCCACTCAGAGGCTACTGATAAAAAGACCATAAGGTGTTCTGTTTCTTCCGGAAAGGGCAGACATACAATGTTGTTTAGGGGGCCAGTGCCTGGCACACAGCCCGGGAGCATTTTGGCTTAGTAGTAAGAACAAAAACACATTACATTTTTCAAAAGTTGATTCGTTGATGACACTGGTATTTGCCCAACAGACTTCAATCCCTCGTGAAGTAAATGACCTCCAGTACTTGTGATAACCTAATGTGACAGGCACACGCTCTTGGAAGGAGTCTGGCTGACACAGCCCACCTGTGGAGGGAGGTACATCAGCAGAAATGGCTGATGCCTCAATGCCTTCACAGGTGGAGGCGGCAGAGAAGCGGAAGGGTTGCTTCCAGTTGGAGGTGGTTTTTCCATGCTGTAAACCCATAGCTGGAAACTACCTGTCGGTTACATTAGCGAACACATGAAAGGATTGAACGGTAAACTTCAGACGTGACAACAGAGTGTCCAATAAGAACAAAGGAACATGGTGAGATAACACAGTCTGCCTCTAGACCACCAGAGCTCCGAGTCACATTGAAGGTTAGGTTTCCCCCCAGACTCACTCACCATAGAAGGCTTTTGTATGCTTGAGTCATCTGCATCCCAAAGACCAAATTAAGTTAAATATTTAGTCTTGAAGGAATCCATTAGCCTCTTCCAGCTCCCCAAACATTACAAAGGCTTCTTCCAGTGACCAGTTAATTGGCTGAATAGTGGATCTGATGGCAGTGAGCAGCAGTGGCCTGAAGAAGACTGGTACTTGGTTCCAACTTACTCACCTATGCTCTCTCCTTTCTGCTAGACTTAACCTCGCCCCTTCCAAGTCCTGCCTCTGAGTCTTCGCTAATGTGCATGGCTGGCTTACTCAGTACATTATTGGTCTAGGCCGTGTTTGTAAAAGGTCAAAATGACCACCAGTAAGAAGGAAGTAGCCAATTTCATGAAATCCATTGTTTGTCAACCTGTACACCACACCAGTTTGACTTGAGTTTTTGGCATTCAGACTTGTAGAATCCACTGTTTCCCAATTTTTTTTTCAGTCTGAGACACACCTCTGCATTTATTGAACCACTCTCCCGTGCATGCCTTCACTGATCTGACTTTCTGTTGGTTCAGATACCTGGCAGTGGTAAACTTCACTGTTTTTTTCCGTCCCTCTTTTTTTTCTTAACCCCCCTCTCCTCCCATTGCTCCTTAACGTCTACAAAGGTGGTGCAGAGAAAAATCAGGATTGTGCCCTGGTAATGATTTTTTGAAATGTACTGTGTGCTTCAGTGCCCAGGTTGGGAAACAGTGAGATAAGACACAACCTAACTTCAAGTCTGAGTGATTAGTTCTTGAGTAAGGATAATAAATAAATAAATAAAAGAAGGAAAATTAAAATGTATTTTCTCTCATAGTATTCTGAACATGAAGATACATATATAAGTAGTGCTTTGAGTCACACTTTGGAGACATGAAAATCCTGCCTTTAATAAACAGCTTTTATGGGGGGGGGGAAGCTAACTTTTAACATTTGGCAAATTGTGCACTCTTTCTGCCTTTAAGGATAAACAGATTCTTAAAGACAGCAATCTTAATACATAATTCAAAAGACGACTCCCAAATTTCTGCAGGAACTGTTTGGAAACATTGAAGAAGCAAAATCACTCCGTTTGGGTCCAAACTCTTCATGTCAACTAGGATTTAATTTGCACACTTTCATTTGCCAAGTGTCTGTAGATTGGGCCAACTCCCCTCCTTGCCTCGCCAAGCTTCCCTCTGCTGAAATGCCTGCGCTCTGTTCAGCTTCTGAGTCCCTAGCCATGGCCAAGTCGGGGCATCCACTAGCTTAGAGAAGCATGTGAGCAGGTCAAGACTGGTGCTGCATTGATTCAGTCTCTCCCCACGGGTGCTCTCCCTCCCGCCCCACACTCTCTCAGTGCCCTTGGGAAGCCTGCACACATGATTGTTTGTAATTGTTTTCTAGCTGTATTTACCCTGGGAGCTAGGGATGACAGTCTTCGGGAGAGAGGACGGTGCATGACTGTTTCTGCTTTTGTTCTTAACCCCTGATCTTGTCAAATGTTGTCTTATTCTAAATAGCCACTCAAAAATAGGTCCTTACTCCAGTCTCTCTTTTTCTCCCTTCTAAATAAAGCCTGAGAATTTGCTTTTAGCTAGCAAATCCAAGGGAGCAGCTGTGAAACTGGCGGACTTTGGCTTAGCCATAGAAGTCCAAGGAGACCAGCAGGCATGGTTTGGTGAGTAAGCCCATCTGTGTAACATGTGCTCCCCAGGCTCAGCCGCACCCCCCCACCCCAGACCCTATGGAAATGTACCTTCTACACACCTGACCATCATATGGCTTTGATTTTATCAGCAATAAAGAGTGCAGAATCTAGAAATAAAGTAGGGGAAGGTATTCTTCAGAGAGCAGTGAGTAACAAGCTGATGGTTTTTGGTTGCTTTTGTTTTTGCTGAATGGGTGTGTGAGGACATAGATCCTGTACAAAGAATGAGCGTGATTACACAATTCAAAGAGCACTTTTTTTTTTATTTAAAAGGAAAATGTTCACTCCAAACTTTAGAGGTACCCAAAACTGGAAAACACAATTGTTTACCTCCTCTGTGATCCTATTGTTACAGCTATTATAAGGTTTTAATATCTTTATGAAATATTGTCACAGTATATAGTCTATAAATTAAAGATCCCCATGCAGTGTTTACATGCTTCATCTCATCTTCCTGCTCCAAAGTACACACACATACTTACCCTTTGCTAACTTTTAAACTTCAGAATGATGAAATTTGTGTCATTACGATTAAGGAAGCGATGAACTCTAAAAAAATCTGCATTTCTGCCAGGCTTAAAGATTGTGTTTTGATCTCTCTCTCTCTCTCTCTCTCTCTCTCCCTCCCTCCCTCTCTCTCCTTCTCCCTCTCCCTCTCCCTCTCCCTCTCTCTCTCTCCCTATCTTTGTCTCCCTCTCTCTCTGTCCATTTCTCACCACTACCCTGGTTTTCATGTAAGGTTCAAAAATATAACCTCTCCCCAGACACTCCCCTTAGTTCTTTTCTGACTTTTGTTGTGTTAAGGTTATAATGTTGTCTTAAATGTCTCTTCAGTTCTTTCTCACTACTTTCCCCCTGAACAACAAGTAGAACAAGAACTCGAGGGGCCTCACTTCTTTCCTTGGCACACTCTGCTCTGCCTGCCTCGCCTGCAGTGCACCCAGAGCTCTGCCATGCACCGTGTCTCTCTCAGCCGCCCCAGCTGGTTCAAGGAGTGGATGGCATGGTGCCTTCTCCTTCTTTGGTCTTAAGTCTGCATCAGGACTCCATTTTCCGCTGCTTATCCTCTGTGAGGGACTCAGAAGGAATCATCCTCTACCCCTCTGATTTCTTAAGAGGTTGGACAAATCAACAAGAGGAAAATAGAGAGAAATTTACTCACATGCTCACATACTTCTCATCTGACCTGGGAGAGACACCATCTTTAGTTAGCTCAGCTCAAGCGGTGAACTTTGGGAAGGAGAAAGAGAAGGGCCATTGTTAGGGAGTCAGCAGGGGAGGAACAGTAAAACATCTACATTCTGCCTTCTCCACTCATCAGATCATCCTTAGGAAACATCCTTATCCCTCAAAGGCAGTTTCTATTCTGCCTGTAGGGTGCCTCCCAAGAAGGTAAGTTGTTGCCAGAGTCAGACTTGGGAGTGGCAGGGTCCTGCTCAGCTGTGCCTGGTGCAGTTAAGACTTGACTATTATTCTTGTCTATGGTCCCTCCCCACCATCAGCACCACCTTTTTCAGTAGGTCTTCCCAACCCTTCTGCCCCACCCCCATGAATGTAGCGCCTCCCAACCTGGCGTTTGCTCTAAGATATCTGGATGCATGAGTAAATCTGTTCCTGGTACTTGCAGACTGAAAGAGGGTCGAACCTGGGGTTAGGAACATAAATCTGAGGTTCAGGGATGCAGTCTTTGTACCCTAGGAAGAACGTGGTCCTCACAGGTGAAGAATGGGTCAGTAGCAGGAGTTGGGGTCCAACAGAAAGTGACAGGGATGTCCCAGAAATGGGCAGAGCAGGCTACTAGAGCTCCTGTATGGTTAACTAGTTAACTGTGTGCACAGTTAACCTGTTCACCAAGCAGCGTGGAAGCATCAGAAAAGAGGTGCACACGAGGTGCTCAGGAACATTACAAAGGAAGAAGCGTGAAATCTTGGGGGGTGGTGTAGGGAGAGGTGGTGATGAAGGGTCTCCTGGGAATTGCGATCAGGCTTCTGCCCTCCTAAAAAGGAAGAATTTGTTCATTGACCCGCTAGAAAACAGCTTCAGAGACAGAAGGATCCACACATGCCAAAGTGCAGAGGCAGAATGTCATCTTTTCCTACTTACTTCAGGAATACCAAGAAGCGGGAGTCAGGTGGTAGCATAGCGGGTTAAGAGCAGATGGAACAAAGCACAAGGACCGGCTTAAGGATCCCGGTTCTAGCTCCCGGCTCCCCACCTGCAGGAGAGTCACTTCACAGGCGGTGAAGCAGGTCTGCAGGTGTCTATCTTTCTCTCCCCTCTTTGTGTTCCCCTCCTCTCTCCATTTCTCTCTGTCCTATCCAACGACTACATCAATAACAACAACAATAATAACTACAAGAATAAAAAAACAGCAAGGGCAACAAAAGGGAATAAATAAATAAATATTTAAAAAAGAAGGAATCCCAAGAAATTCTATAGAGCTCACATGTAAAACAGATTAGCTGATTGGGTGATGATAGCATGTTGTATCCTTTTAAAGGGTTTGGTTTTTCTTCTAGACACCAAGAAATCTGATAACATACTTCTGGCAGAGCAGAGCACTAGCCAAATGTGCTATTATGCTGGCCCATGAGGAGTCATTGCTCAAAGCCATCCAGTCCCAGAGAAACAAGGACAGAGTAGGAGTGCATGTCCCATGTCTTCAGGGCTTCAGAACTGTCTTGCTACCATTCTGGCTTGTCGCACTGTTGCACAGAAAAAGTATGCCGGGAGTCAGGCAGTAGCACAGCGGGTTAAGCCCACATGGAACAAAGCGCAAGGACCAGCGTAAGGATCCCGGTTAGAGCCCCTGGCTCCCCACCTGCAGAGGAGTCGCTTCACAAGAGGTGAAGCAGGTCTGCAGGTATCTATCTTTCTCTCCGCCTCTCTGTCTTCCCCTCCTCTCTCCATTTCTCTCAGTCCTATCCAACAACGACAACATCATCAACAACAACAATAACAACAATAAAACAACAATGGCAACAAAAAGGAATAAATAAATTTTAAAAAAAAGAAAGAAGGAAAGAAAAGGTATGCCACGGCTTTCCTCACAACCCAGCACCCATTAGAGCCTTGACTTCTGAGAGGTGCATGTTACATGCTAAGATTCAGCAGGCCAGAACTATAGAGAAAATCTCCAAGCTGAAGAGAATGCACACACTTTTGATTTATCTATTTGCCAATTCTACTCAAGTTCACGTAAAACTGCTCCGTAACCCCACGAAAGATTAAGAGTGGGTAGTCTATTACCTCTCTTTAGGGTGTACTGTGACATCATAGTTTTGGTTTTAGGAGTAAAGGCAGTTTTGCATGCTCATGACCTGCTGTGCTGTTTATCTACTGTTATCTGCCATCACACTCTCTAGTATTTGATCTTTTCTTTCAAAAGACAACATTTGGAGCTGGGTGGTGGCACACCTGGTTAAGCGTAGATGTTACAGGGTGTACGGACCCAGAGTTTGAGCCTCCAGCCTCCACCTGCAGGGGGAAAGCTTTGTAGATGGTGAAGCACTGTTGCAGGTGTCTGTCTGTCTGTCTCTCTCCCTCTCCATCAACCCCTTCTTCTAAATTTCTGGCTGTCTCTATCAAATCAATAAAGATAATAATTAAAAAAAATCAAAATACAGGTGGTGCAAAGTGTAAGGACTGGCGTAAGGATCCCGGTTCGAGCCCCCAGCTCCCCAGCTAGAGGGGGTTGCTTAGCAAGTGGTGAAGCAGGTCTGCAGGTGTCTGTCTTTCTCTCCCCCCTCTCTGTCTTCCTCTCCTCTCTCCATTTCTGTCTGTCCTATCCAACATGATGACATCGATAATAACTGCAACAATAAAAAAGGGAAATAAAAGGGAATAAATAAATATTAAAAAATCAAAATACAGCATCAACATTTGGGAGTGATGGGGAAGGAGAGCCTTTCTATTTGAACGAGGGTGAAAACTCTTTTCATTATAAGCAATGCCACTGTTTCGGAGTATTGCCTAATCCTATTAGAGTAGACACATAAGTACGGACACTAAAATAACAGGAGGCATTCCAGAATGTGTTTATTCTGTTTGATTATTTCAGTTTTTGTCAAAGTAGTTTTTCATAGAATTAGGGGACCTCATGATTTTGAGAGAAAGAAGGAAAAAAGGCTTACACAGATACAAGACAGTCATTTCTTTACTTAAGTTTTTAAATGTTTCTTTTTTACACTATTTATTTATTGGATAGAAACAGTCAGAAATTGAGAGGGAAGGTAGTGGGAGAGAGACACAACCCTGCTTCACCACTTGTGAAGCTTTCCCCCTGCAGGTGGGGACTGGGGCTCAAACCTGGGCCCTTGCACAGTGTAATGTGTGTACTCAACCAGGCATGCCACCACCTAGCCCCAAGGCAGTCATTATTTTAAGTCCTAATCTTCAAGCTCAGGTGTTTGTTCTTCCCATGTCCCCTTCTCAGTCTTCCTGGCTCTGCTCTGAATACAACCCCAGTGGCTGCAAACACCACACTGCCTCACTGTAACTAAGATGGGTGGAAAATTATCAGTGAAATATCCAGGTAGACCGGTGTCCCAGGGGACTAGAAGTGTTACTTCTAAACTGTTTCAATTTTTTTCTGTTAAAGGAGAAAATATAGTTACCACAATCTTGCATCATGAAAGACTGATTTTGCTCTTTTTTTTTTCCTTTTTTTTTAATTGGGGGTTTCGTGTTCTACATTTGACTGTGAATACAATAGTTTGTACATGGATAACATTTCTCAGTTTTCCACATAACAATACAACCCCCACTTGGTCCTCTGTCATCCTTTTCCAGGACCTGCACTCTCCCCCCCACCCACCCCAGAGTCTTTTACTTTGGTGCAATACACCAACTCCAGTCCAGGTTCCACTTGTGTTTTCTCTTCTGATCTTGTTTTTCAACTTCTGCCTGTGAATAAGATCATCTCACATTCATCCTTCTGTTTCTGACTTATTTCACTTAATATGATTTCTTAAAGCTCCATCCAAGATGGGCTGAAAATGGTGAAGTCACCATTTTAATAGCTGAGTAGTATTCCATTGTGTATATATACCACAACTTGCTCAGTCACTCATCTGTTGTTGGACACCTGGGTTGCTTGTAGGTTTTGGCTATGACAAATTGTGCTGCTGTGAACAAAGGTATACCCAAATCTTTTTGGATGGGTATGTTGCATTCCTTAGGATATATCCCTAGGAGAGGAATTACAGGGTCACAGGGTAGGTCCACTTCTAACCTGCTGAGAGTTCTCCAGACTGTTCTCCACAGAGGTTGGACCAATTTACATTCTTTTTTTTTTTTTATGAAGACTTGTCATGATTGCATGTTGCCGTGGAAATGTTGCTAACCGAATGGTCCTGTTTCCTCTGTTTGGTTTCTCAGAGTGAGAAATGCATGAAAGCTATTGATCTGCTTATCTATTTAAAGATTATTTCCCTTTTATTGCCACCAGGGTTGTCGCTGGGGCTTTGTACCTACACTACAAATCCACCACTCCCTGAAGCCATTTTTCCTTTTATTTATTTTTATTATATGGGGAAGAGGGAAACTGAGAAGGGATGGGGAGTTAAAGAGGGATAGAAGGAGAGACACCTGCAGACCTGCTTCACCTTTCCTGAAGCTTCTCCCCTGCAGGTGTGGGGCTAGGGGCTTGAACCCAGGTCCTCAGGCATGGTAACATGTGCACTCAACCAGATGTGCCACAGCCTGGCCCCTGTTCTCCTTGTGTCTCTCTATGTGTTTTTGCAGAAACTTGTAAAATAGTGCGTGTTTTTTTGTTTTTTAGGATTTCTATTTGAAAAGTAGTATTTTGAGACACAAGAGCAATATCCCGATTTTTGATACAAGTTGGTAATTGAAGCACCCCCATCTGTAGTCTGTTCTACCTAGTGTTGGAAAGACACCAGCTGGTGCCATCTAGCTTTCTCCCCACAGCTCTTTCTGAAGTGGAAAGTCTAGCTGATACTTGCTTGGTGGTGACTCATCTGAATTGTCCTACGTTTTCTCTTCAGCTGTAAATCCACTCAGAGCCTGGATTAGTACACAGCGAGCTCTCGGGTCTGTTTGGGGCTTCTTCCTTCTCCTAAGCTCTTCAGTCAGCCTGCACTCCGCCCAGCCCTGTACCGAAATAGCCTCACTCTGGAAGATACTTACCCAGCATTTTTTTACTCTACACTTGCCCTGGGCAGTCTGCTCCGGGCTTCCATTGTACTGTGTGGGTGCTGCCTAGAGTAACCTCATGCAGGTTATCGTGACCAGCTGCCCTAGTTTTTGCAAGGTCCCAACCCTGTCCATACTCTCCTCCTTATTTTCATTTCATTTTATTCCCTCTCCTAGATGTGTGTGTGTGTGTGTCGGGGGGGGGGGGTGTGTTAGGGACTAAAATGACCAAAGGAAAATTAGCAGAACTTATGCACACTTTTTATTCCATGCCATTATTTTAATTTTTATTGGGTTCTCCTAGAAAAGAAATAGACTAGACTCAGGGCTTAGATACCATTTTACCAAAGAGTGACAGATCAGTTGCAGAGACATAACAGGACCTTGGAAAAGAGGTTTGAGTGGAGGACGGTCAGGTATGAGGGAGCAAGGAAGGAACCTATAGAGAGACACACTGAGTGATCAGAATCTGGGGGGGGGGGGTGTTGATTTGTACGGTCTGCTCCTGGGCAGTCACTTTGAGCTCATGTTGGGGTGGCATGTTCTAATACCCTTCCTAGGTTTTGTTGTTATCCCACATGAACGAGAATAACAACTCCTTACCAAGTGGCTGTGAGTCCTCAAGTCAGGTATACTGAGTTTTCTAACTCTGGCATGAGAGGAGAAACCACAGGCCACATGTATCTGCAATACCACTGAGCTCCCGCACCCCAAGTCTGCTGTTATTCTGTTTACCTGGAGAGGCAGAGAGAGCCCCAAGCTTCACTGCACCTCAGTGCTGTCCACGGTGCTCCACATGGTGCCCAGAATTGAGCCCAGGACCCCATGCACGATGCGGTTCGTGCTCCACCCTCTGAGGGTCTCTGGGCTCCAGAGATGTATTTTTAAATGAACCTTCCAGCAGGTCCCCAAGTTGTCAAGCAGGACAGGTCCATGTTGGCATTGCTGTGGAGAAAATGAGTAATCCCCATCCCTTTAGTACTCTGAGTACCTCTCTTTATTTTGACAAGCCTGGCCCATGCTGAGCCTGCCCACCCCACCCCCCATTTTCTTCCTTGTGTTTCCATTTCACATCCTCACCTCAGCTCTGACTCACCAACACCTGTTCTCCCACCCAGGTTTTGCTGGCACCCCTGGCTATCTTTCTCCAGAAGTTCTGCGCAAAGATCCTTACGGGAAGCCGGTGGACATGTGGGCGTGTGGTAAGGAAGCCTGTTTCCTCTGCCTTGCTACACAGTGATTGTGATACTGCACTCCTGCTGTTGTCACCACAAAATCTCACACTCTCACTCTCAAACTTGAGTCTTTCTACTGAGTACCTGAGAGCAGAAGCTGTCCAGCTTCAGAGCATATCAAGGCCACATGCGAGAGTGTTCTGGTCTGAGGTGGGAGTGTTGACATTGCCAGAGAATTCCCAAGCCACACTCGGGCTCCTGACCTTGGAAGAAAGGGTTCATGGTCTCCCCCAAAGTAGGGGTGTATGGATGTTTCTATCTGAGCAGTCCCCTGAATAATTTCCAGTTCGCATCAGCGACAGGGCAGGGATTCAGGGGGGAGAATGGGGAATCTTGGGAAAGAATGAAGCTGCCAGACCTATGGACAGTCAGCTCTGCCCAAGACCTGAGTATCTGTGTTAACACTTTACTTGCTGTGAGCCGAGGGATGCCCCAGGTGCTCTGAGCTCTTCCTCTGCCTGGCTCTGACTCAGAGCCTTTGCCACCTGTTCTGTAAAGAGC
This sequence comes from Erinaceus europaeus, assembly GCF_950295315.1. Taxonomy (NCBI): domain Eukaryota; kingdom Metazoa; phylum Chordata; class Mammalia; order Eulipotyphla; family Erinaceidae; genus Erinaceus; species Erinaceus europaeus. The sequence continues at coordinate 192,513,427 of NC_080163.1, read as the reverse complement.
TGGGCCTCTGTGCACTACACACAGATTTCCTGGCTGCTGGCATCTGTCTGTGAGCCCGGGAGGAGTTGATGAGAAAGAAGGACCTGGATCTGAAAGTTCACTTTTTTGATCTGTTGGAAAAACACAAGCTGGAGACCTTGGCATTAGAGTGAGGCGGCCCCATGTGTCCCCTGCAGGTTCTGTATTCTTGGCTGCAGTTGGTTGTCCTTTGGTCTCCCACTGGGTGCTCTGGGGCTCCCAGGGTCCACTCCCCAGCCCCTGGGAGTCACTGAGGAGCAGGGCACTGTGTGTGGAGTCACAAGTGTCAAGGTCTAGACTTCTCTGCTAAATGAGCTCTTTAATCTTTCTGAGGGCCAATAGCCAGTAGCTACAAAACAGGATTATTTTACTTTCCTAGAATTACATGAGGGTCCACCGGAACATTTTACAGTTGGTGAAACGGCCTCTGAGGCAAACAGCTGTTAGGGATCTAAAATTAGCTGCAGGAGCAAAGGGCGAACAAAGCCTCATCCTGCCTGCCCTGCCCCTCCCTGCCAGGGAATGCCTCCTAAGCCCTCTGGGGAGGTAGGTGTCCTGGAGGAAATGGACTGTTGTGGGGGACAGCTCAGAGACTCCCCAGCAGGAAGTCAGCTCCCACCACACAGCTGTGTCTGCAGAGAGAGGAGCTTCAGAAGTGTTAGGGAGCGCCCCACAGGCAGGCAAAAGCTGATGGGCTTGAAGGAGTCCTGAGTGGAGGCAGGGAATGGGGGGCAGAGGCTGCACGTGCACCTGATGCTGGGGGACAGTGACCGCAGGTCAGGGCGCCAAGGTCAGCCTTCACCTGCTTCCTCAGAAGGGCATCCCCAGCCAGCCCCATCCTCTCCCCTCCCTTGCCCTCCCGTCGTCTTCCCATCCCTCTTTCTTTCCTTTGTTTCCTTCCTAGTTTCCCTCACCCTCTTCCCTCCGACCTGTTCCGTTAGTAGGAGGCTGTGTATAGAGTGCTGAGAAAACTCACCCAGTTCTTCATTTATTGGGATATTGGAGACGTCGTGATGCATTTTGGCTGCTTTTCTGGGCCAGATAGGGGTCAAGCCTATGGAATGACAGCATCCCAATAAGCAGAAGAAATGAAGGGCTCGCCTCTTAGTATACCTCCAGCTGATGTCTATGTGAACTGTGCTGTGAGCACTCAATGCAGTAGGCTCTTTGTCTTCTCGACACAGAGGAAAGCACAGAATTGCCACAGTGGCCGAGAGAACTCTGTGTTGTTCTGTTAGAAGTGTGTACTTAACACCTGCCCAGCAGAATTTTAGATCCTAACCGCTGCTGCCTTGTTATTGTGACTGCACACAGAATATGGTCTGAGCTGCACTTGGTTTTTGAAAGGCACCAGTCCATTACTGGAATGTAAACAACAGGCATTAATGAAGCAAGAACACAGCCCTGCCATCTGCCATGTGGGGCAGTAAGGGGACAGTGATGCCCTTTCACCTGTCTGCTTCCTCTGTTCCCTAATGAGATGAGCGAAGGCTGTTTACAAAAGTCACACACAATGACTGGTTGTGTGTGTGTGTTTTTTTTAACAGAACTTCGTTATACCACATGGCTTTAAACAAGCAAACAAAATGGAAACATAGAAGCCAGGCGTTGGTGTCCCCTGGTTAAGCGCACACACTATACTGCACAAGGATTGGGGCTCAAGCCCCTGGTCCTCACCTGCAGGGGAAAAGCTTCAGGAGTGGTGAAGCAAGGCTGCAGGTGTCTCTTTGTCTCTTTCCCTCTCTGTCTCCCCTCTCTCCTCCTATTTATTTTTACTAGAGCACTGCTCAGCTCTGGCTTGTGGTAGTACCAGGGATTGAACCTGGGACCTCGGAGACCCAGTCTTTTTCCATAACCACTGCTATTTCACCAGCCCATCCAGAGAGGTCTTTACCTGCTCTCAATTTCTGGATGTACTGAGGCAATCAGAAGCACCAAGAAGAGGCTCTGTTCCCATCTAGCAGCTGTATCTGGTTGACAGGTGCCCCCCCCCACCCCAGCTGAGATATGGTACAGGCGTGGATACTCATGGATCAGCAATTCGTGGCCCTGGCACTCTGCCAGCAGGCACCCTTCTCCCAAGCCTATGGCCTAGATAATTATATTCATCCTCTGAAAACTTAACTCCCTGCCTTGCTAGCTTTGAGCTCCAAGATGATGGCTCTCCCCATCGGTCCTGTAGGTCACAGTGTGGTAACTGATCACTTTCCCCATTTAAATTAGAAGGTAATTTGATTGTTTGGGTTGTTGGCCACCAGGGTTATAACTGGAACTTGCACCTGCCCAATTCTACCACGCCCAGTGAATATTTCTTTCTTTAGATAATGGGTGAGAGAGACAAAGTGAGGAGAAGAGACCCCATAGCACTGCTCCATAGCTGTGAAACTTCCTCTGTGCAGGGGCTCCCATGTGCTGAACTGGGGCTTGAACCCAGGTCCTCACACATGACCTCCTGCAGCTGCTGGCACATGCATTTTGTAGGCCTGCTCATGGTGTGCCCTGTATGTTAGGTGGCATTCCTGGGTGTCCCCTCAGAGTGTTCTCATTGGTTTCCCAGCTCCCACATTTGCTGCTTCACCTCTGCTCTCATTAATCACTAATGCAATTCAAGGCTTAATCATTTCTCCGCCTCTGGCTTTTAATCAGGTTGGAATGTTCTTGATAAAGCAGTCTTTCTACCCAATCAATAATCAGTGCTTCTCAACTCAGTAATCAGGCAGCCTGGCATCACACAAGCGCAAGTAGATGGAAAGATAATTTTCATGATCTCATTTCAGCATTCTTTTCTAAGTGCCGTGGAACCAACTGTAGCAAATAGATTTTAACTTTTTCTTGTGGAAAAGCTGCAGATCCTAAAAAAGTAAAGACAGTGATAGCTAATCTGACTTCATCCCCACCATCCTAATCACTCCTTCACCCAAGATAATTTTATTCGATTCCAAGTATCATCTCAACACATTTGTAAATATTTCAGTGTATATCTGTATTAACAGCTCTTTAAAAGCCAGAGAAATGGGGGCATTATTAAAATAGCAATATGATAGTAATTGCTTTAAAATCATCAAGTATTTTTTGCCATCTTGTTTCAAAATATTCTTATATGACCAACTTGATAACTTTTTTTCTTAATTTTTAGAGTGTACTTTTTCTCTTCTTTTTTTTTCTTTATTGGGGGGATTAATGGTTTACAGTCAACAGTAAAATACAGTACTTTGCATGTGTGTAACATTTCTCAGTTTTCCACATAATAATACAACCCCCACTAGGTCCTCCTCTGCCATCATGTTCCTGGACCTGAACCCTCATTCCTCACCCCAGAGTCTTTTACTTTGGTGCAACACACCAAACCCAGTCTAAGTTCTGCTTAGTGTTTATAGAGTATACTTTTCTCTCTGTCTCCCTCCTTTCCTGTTGCTCTTCTCAACTCATTTTTCAGTCCAAGTCAGTGAATACAAGACTTTTATTTTTAATTCTAAGCTCTAGTAGAGCACACACATTACTATGCACAAAGACCTGAGTTTGAGCCCCAGGTCCTCACCTGCAGGATAGGAAGCTTCTTGAATAGTGGAGCAATGCTGTATGTATCTTCCTCTCTGGCCCTCTCTATCCCTCACCTCTCTCAGTAAGAAAGGAGCAGGGGTGGCCAGGTGGTGGCGCTCCTGGTTAAGCGCACAGGTTACATTGTGCAAGGACCTGGGTTTGAGCCCCCGGTCCCCACCTGAAGCGGGAATGTTTTGCAAGTGGTGAAGCAGTGTTTCAGGTATCTCTGTGTCTCTCTTCCTCCCTATCTCCCTCTTCTCTCTCGATTTCTGACTGTTTCTATCCAATAAATAAAGATTTTTTAAAAAAAGACAACAAGAAAGGGGCAGGGTGGAAATGACTACTGCTGGGAATGGTGGAGCTGGGTAGGTGTTGAGCCCCAGAGATTGCCTTGGTAGAAAAAAAAAAAACGAAAAGAAGAAAGAAAAGGAAAAAGACTACTTTTGAAGAGCAGCATCATTGAGGAAAAAGGGAATTTTATGTCCCTTTTCTCCCAGGCACACTGGCTATGTAGACTGAGAATTTAGAATCAGGCAACAAAACATCTCAGTTACCAGAAAAATGATTAGGCAGAAAGAAAGAACATTTTCCAGGTCTTTTTAAAAAAAATTTTTTTTAATGTCAGCCCACAAAGTGAGTTCATAGAGCATCTCTACAGATAGGCATGCAGGCAGGCCACAGACAAGAAGCACTGAGAGAAGCTAAGCTTCTCCCCCCGCACCCCCCCCCCCCCCCGCACCCTGGGTGTCACACGCGTCTTGTCTGGAGACATCTAGTTGTGTATTCCCAGAGTCTGATCACAGGAGTGGTGGCCACACACTCTCAGAGTTCTCTATCAGGGGAGGGACAGCCAGCCTCCCCTAGAACTTAAAGGTGGATGCCCAGGTGTCTCTCCACAGTTCACCAGTCATCCAGTATCCTGGGCTTGAGCCAGTATGGCTTAGCATTCGTGGCCAGGCTACACATCTGGTCAACCAGGTGACTCACTGTTATGTCCCTCTGCTTTCCTCTGCAGGCGTCATCCTCTATATCCTGCTGGTGGGTTACCCCCCATTCTGGGATGAAGACCAGCACCGACTCTATCAGCAGATCAAGGCTGGAGCTTATGATGTATGTGCCCATATTCCTCTCCTGTCCCTGAGGGGTTGGGAAGAGAGTTGCTTATGGTTGCTTAATCCCCAACGACTGATTTGTCACCATAGCTGCAGGAGCCATAGTTTTCAGCAATACCCCTTCATATCTGGTTCTCCTTCAGCAAGCAGGAGGTAAAGAGTAAACAGTGTAGCACATCTACTCGGTCTGTACTTCTTCAAGGGTGAAAGGAAAACAGGTTGAAGTCTCTACGGAAGTACCTTACTCTTCTGGTGTTTGGCTTTTAGTGTATTTGTGGAACATGAAAGAGAAGACTTTTGCTTTAAAGATGATTAAGAGGCTGGCAAGAAGAGTTCACTTGGATAGTGGGCTGCTTCGCCATATGTGTGAGCCAGATTCCAGCACAGCCCTCACTGCACTGAAAGAAGCTTCTGTGCTGTGGTCTCTCACATTCCCTCTCTCCATCTCTGTCTCTCACACATTCTCTCTCTCTCTCTCTGCCTCTGTTTCTGTTTAAAAAGTCTTCCCATAGTGGTGATAAAATAGAAAGAAAGAAAAAAAAAAGAAAGAAAGAAAGAGCAAGTGGAGGGAAAGAAAGAAGGAAGGAAGGAAGATAAAGAGAGAAAAGGTTAAGGCCTACTTCTTTGTGTTATGCTCTTAAGTGTCTATTGCGTAAGTTTTAAAGTACTTATGAAAAGTGCAGTAATCTGGGTACGGAGCAGAACTTTCTCCCATTATGTCAGCTGTGACTGTTTTCATCTCATTTATGAAGTGGGATTTTGTGCACATTTTCATTTGAAGAATGAGATATAGAACTGGAAAAATTTTTATGGAGAATTGCACCTTGAATTCCCACTGCATGTACAGTGAGAACATTTGCCAGGAGACATGTGAATGAAGCTTTGAGCAGGGTTGGTTGACTTCAGGTTGACTCAGCACTCTCGGTTGGATTTTTCTCTCCTTTAATAAATCTGTCAGTGACCAGGATCAACCCCTTTCTCTGATTTCACCCCCAAACAACCCCCAAGTCAGCATAGGGCCCAGAGATACTGTGTTACAGTGAGGAGAAATACATAGTTGGCCAGATTGACCTAGTTGCCTCTACTTGCATCCATTTTCTTCCGAATGATACAATCTCATCTCCTTTGACTCAGAGTGGTGTTGCATTGAATATGTGCCTCCAAACTTTGTCCAGTCATCTGTCGCAGACATTTCTCTCCCCCCTCCACCTTTCTTTTTTTTCCCATGGGGAGGTTAATGGTTTACAGTAAAGTTCTTGGCACATGGGTACAACTCATCTCACGAAGAGAGGTGTCTACAAAACATACTCACTCCTAGATTAGGTCCATCATCATGAAAGCCCACCACTCCCCCACCCTCACCCCCCTCCTTCCCCAGAATCCTTTGCTTTGGTGCAATACACCACCAGGCCAAGTCTTACTTTGTGTTTCTCCTGTCCGTTCTTATTTCTTTATGTGTGGCCATTATGCCCTGAGTGTGGTCATTGTCTTGGGCACTACTGTTATTATTATTATTTTTAATTTTCTTCATTTTACTGTCAGGGCTATCACTGGGGCTCGGTGCCTGTGTGATGACTCCACTATTCCCAGTGGCCATTTGTTTTTCTTTCTCTTTGATAGAGGGTGAGAGGCAAAGAGAAAGAAGGGTAGAGATACCTGCAGTACTGCTCCACCTTTCATGAAGCTTCCCCCTTCAGGTGGGGACCAGGGTCTGGCACTGGTCTGCGCACAGTGATGTGTGTACTCTACCGGGTATGCCATGATGGACCCCCTTCCTGGGCATTTTCATCCCTGCTAAATATGCTGACTGTGTGAGCATCGACTTACATCATTATCTTACAAATAATTCCTATAGAGGAACTTAGAGTGAACATGTATAGTGAGTTAATATGCAGACAGATAAAGAAATCAAGTTCTGTGAGTTACTTTCATGAGCTTGACTTTGATGAAATTTACAGTTCAGCAGATCAGTTTTTTTTTAAGTGTTCACTGGAGTTTTGCTAGAGCTTTCTGAGGCTGAGACTTCTCCTCACCCCAGCTTTCCAAACAGCCAGTCTTAGATCAGTCAGGGATAGGAACTATAGGAACTGAAGCTGTTGTATCTTTGCGTTCACAGCCCCTGGAATGAAGTAATATGTCATACCTCACTCCAGACCTTCACTCAGTGATGTGATGGCATTGTAGCTGTGACATCACTACTTCTCTGGGGTTTTGCCAACAAGTAGGAGTCGTTTATGCAAGTTCCTTTGTCAGATCACAGCCAAAATTCTTTAGAGGGCTGGAAAATGTCTAAGTGGAGTTTCCTGAATTCTGAAATGTAGCATACATTTGTTTCAGTACTAATTATGTATTTGCACGCACAGGTCACTATTGATACATCTGCTTGTCAATCACCCTTACTTGTTAATACACACACTTGTCTATAGCATTTGCAGATAAACACATCAAAGAAGATAGCTATAGGATATCTCTGCATGTAAATTAACTTAAAAAATAGATCCATGCAGAAGTTTGCAACTTAAGAACATGATTAATAATCCTGCCTCTTCTCTGTTCCAGTGAGTGTGAACTGGAAGCTCCATGCACATTTTTACCAAGAGCTAGCTTGCTAGGTAGAGCACAGGGCTTTGCAACCCCAGACTCATGGCTTGAACCCCAAGACTGCATCTGCCAGAGTGGTGGTTTGGTTTCTCTCTCCTACAAATGGAGAACTCTTTCCTTTTTTCCTTTTTTTTTTTCTTCTTCTTGCCTCCAGGGTTACCACTGGATCTCAGTAGCAGCACTACGAATCCATTTTATTGGATAGGACAGAGAGAAATTGAGAGAGGAGGGGAAGATAGATAGACAGATAGGCCTGAAGACCTGTTTTGCTACTTGTGAGGTGCCTCCCCCCCATAGGTGGGGAGCTGGGGGCTCAAACCTGACATAGGTATTTGTGGTTTGTGCTCTGTGCTTAACCAGGTGCATTACTGCCTGGACCCTGGAGACAGGAGAGAATAAGGCAATAATAAATTTACATATTTTTTCAAGTTTCCATCCCCAGAGTGGGACACGGTGACCCCGGAAGCCAAAGATCTCATCAACAAAATGTTGACCATCAACCCTGCCAAGCGGATCACTGCCTCCGAGGCTCTGAAGCACCCCTGGATCTGTGTAAGTAGCAAGTCCCAAAGGCACTAAGATGCAAAGCAGATGCTCCTTTCCACTCTCATTTTGTCTAAGGGATTTAAAGTCATTTTTGCAGAAATGAGATGACACTCAGAATGAGTGGATTTAGGGAAGACTTAACAAATCTGATTGTCATGAGATAAACTCCAACTTGGGCAGCACCTCCTCAGAAATGTAGATCCCTAGATAAGTATGGCCGAACACAGGGAACAAGCAGTCCTTGGACCTGTGACAGCTAGTATTCACGAATGAGGGATTCAGAAAATGACCCCCAGATCAAATGTGTCTCAGGAACAAGAGGTGAGATAAATTCTCATTTCTCATCAGGCAGCTTTGGGGGGAAAGTGAGGTTTGGATAAACTGGGAATGAAATTTTACTAGCATGACAGAACAACCTTGCAAAATTGAATAGACCTGAGGAGGAGTAAGAAAAAGAGTTTGAAGAAAGTACACATTTTATTAAACTCCCAGAGACTGGGGGCAGATGTGAAGGAAATGAATAAGGAGTGGACACAACCATAAGCTGACCAGTGGGGATGTGATTAAAGATGCTGAGATTCAGCTCTTTGGAGAGACTGCTGATAATTGTTTCTCTATACTTTGTACAAGTGAATATTGCATTAATCACAGGGGATCTCAGCAAAGTCAGTCTTCACTTGAGTACAGTAGTCTGCCCCTTATCTGCAGTTTCATAACCCATGGTTCCAGTCATGGTGGTCAGCATCAATGTGAAAAATTATGCTATAAGCTTTTAGGAGAAAGAGAGAGACCTTATCCTCATAGAGTATATCATTATTCTATTTTATTACTTGTGAACCTCTCACTATAGTTAACATTAGATTGTTGGAAATGGCATGACACATGTTTTCATGGAAAAACTTAGAAAAATATGTCATGACTTTTTTGACAATCCAATATACTAATATGTAGACTTAATCAGAGGTATACGTGATAGCCTATATATATAAATATATATGTATATGTATACCTGTGTAGATATGTAGATATAGATATATAGATATATATCGGTGTAGATAGGTGGCTGGTTGGATGGTTTGAGATGATTTGCAGTTCCAGGCATGTACATTTGGGTCTCAGATCTTACCCTCACCAGATCAGGTGGGCAGGGGGCCACTGTATTCTTCATCAGAGGGACACAGGCCCCATTGGAAGAGATGTGATGAGCCTGAGGCCATTGTTATGCTCGTTCTAATTTGAAAATCCTTTGTTAAATCTCTTCTTCTCTTCTTCCAGCAACGTTCTACTGTTGCTTCCATGATGCACAGACAGGAGACTGTAGATTGCTTGAAGAAGTTTAATGCCAGAAGAAAACTAAAGGTAAGAGGGGCCATGAAGTGGCACACCTAGCAGAGACCCAGGATTCAAGCCCCTGGTCCCCACCTGCAAGGGGCAGAAGCTATCTTCCCCTTCCCTCTCAACTTTGCTTTGTCTCTACCCAAAATAAATAAAACAGAATAAGTAAAGGTAAGGCAGTTTATGTTTCTGTGGGAATTAGACTTGGCAGAGTGAGAATGGCGACAGCAGTATGAGGAATAAGGACCTAGGAAAGACCCTTAAATTCCACTACCTTGTGGGTCTTAGAAAGGGGCATCAAGCCACCTTGAGAAGCTCAGATCTCCATGGTGATGTGAAGTGTGGCCCCTCTCTTTAGTAGAGAACAACTGTGAAATTTGATCATAGAATCTGGCTACACACAAGAGGTGGTCTGGCATGGTAAGAGGCATAAAAGCCTGCTACTTCTGGGATCCCAGAAAGAAAAACAAAGTGTGCCCCAATTTCAAGTAAGACACTGAGGAAATGACCTGTTAGAGAAGACTGCTCTCGAGGTCATAGATTTGCGAAGGCAAAGCTAATCTCATGCTCTCATTTCCCTGACAGGGTGCCATCTTGACAACCATGCTGGCCACAAGGAACTTTTCAGGTACATGTGTGATGCACTCTGTGCCTTTGCTTTTGCTCTCTCCTTTGGGAGATTACACCCCAGGGTTTTGCTTGCTTCTCATAGGTCACTCCAGTGAGCAGAATATTTAAAAATACCGCTATTGAGTTTAGTGTCCTTGGGCCAGAGTTCTTGGTAAAGCATGGTAGCATCTGGGTGAGAGTGACCACAAGTCTAAGGACACAAGCGTGTATTCTGAGAAACTAGCACACAGCAATGCGCTATCAGATTAGATCAGGTGACACATAATGATTCTGTGGTAAAAATTAGTTTGTCAAGCCACGGGTTCAAAGGAGCTGAGCCAAATTCTTGGGAGGCACTTGCCAAAATGGGCTGTAAGTGTATATTAGTTGCAGAAAGTATTTTGGTTTAGGAACCCTTTTCTTTGATTATTACAGAGGACACGGCTTCTAAAAATAACATTTATTTGTTTGGTTTGCTTTAACCACTAAGGCTTGAACCTGTTTGATTGCATTCCTCCTGGTGGACTTTTTCCTGTCAACCCTAGTCAGAGAGAAGCAGAGAAGGAGAGACAGCCTAAGGAGGAGCAACACCACAGCACTGCTCCCCCATTAAGGGAGCTTCTCCCTATGGCTTGCATGGTGCTCCCAAGTCTATGTACATGGTACAGTGTGCACTCTGCTGGGTGAGCGATCTCCTGGCCCCTGAAAGTCACTTGTCGGCCAACTCCCGACACTCTTCTGTATCAGAAAGAAATGAAGCAGCAAGAGAGCTGCACACAGGGAGCTTACTGTGCACCGCTTAGCAGTGGAACAGCTGCGTCCTTGAGTCCTGCTGTTCTGCGTTCCATGCCGTTCTTATTCAGAGCACTCTGCAGAGTCAAGAGTAGCCAGCTCTCCACCCAGGTCTCCGGCCCTCCTATCTACTTTGGATGCTGTAGTAATGGATGTGGGTGTCCTGTGTCATCATCCAAAGCTCTGTAATACAAAGATCTCAAGCCATCGGGGGCCCCTGTTTCCAGTTGTATTAAACTGGTCACCGTGTCTCCCCTGTTGTTTGAGATCATTATCTCAGGAGGTTTTCCAAAGTCTCCCACTGAGCTTCTAAGCAACAGCAGGATTACAGTGAGCAGAGCCACACACGGAGGGGACTGTGTCATTCAACTGTATGTATTTCTGTGCCATTTATTTGGTAGAGTCAAGCCTCATTCCTGCCTTTGTCAAGGCCCGTTCTAGGAAGAATTGGTACATCTATGAATGAGTTCAGTGTCATCTCGCTAAATGTTAACTAACATATACTGTATTTAAATAGATTAACATTTCACCCTGGCCCAGAAATTAGTCACTAAAAGTTAGTATGTAGTATACATTGTCAGTGACTAACTTGGAAAAAAGGTCTCCCTAATTATGAATGTGAATTGTGTTAAACCATTAAACATGCTCTCAGGCATAAGTTGGGCCATTATTAATATGTGCACCCGTTTATAGAAACTTTATGTTTAATTCCCATTTTCCATTCACCATCGTGGAAACTAAAAACTCATGACTAATGTGTGGGTTTCATATTGTTTCTGAATGTCTTAGCATGAACATGATAAGCTGTCTTTTTAGTTTAAATTCCTCATTCCCAAGCCAATAGAGTCTCATGAAACCAAGTTTCATCCTGTATTTGGTACTGCCTTTTTAGTTCTGAGTATTTTATTCATTTTGTCTCATTGCCAAACATGCTCTTTGAAGTAACCTGTCCATAACTATATGGTTATAAAGTTGTTTTTATTTTTTTCTTTTCTCCCTTTATGTGGAATGTATTTCTTGTGAGGTAAGGTGAACAGTCACAGAAGGGACATTCCTGCATGTCCCAGGCCAAAACCCCTGCTTCCCTCAAACCATTGTCTTCTCTTTGCTTGCTACTGCAATTCCGATTATTCTTGACTTCGCTTTCTAACGTACTAACTGTCACTGGATTTATTGAATATTTCTTCAGAGCTCCGGGCAAGTAATATTAACAGCTAAGGCAACAGTGTCCTCCAGTCTCAATTGCTAATAAGTCCAGAGCATCGTTGTCAAAGACTAAATAAAACTAACAGTTTTGTGTCTTTCAAACAATGAATTTAAAGTTCTACCAAAATGCCATCGAGCTAATGTCCCAAGTCAATGTCAGGAAGTAATATGACCATGAAGTTCCACTGTAGCTAGGAATCTCCTTTCCAGAGGCTATATCCTATTCAGATAGACTTCATATCATTACACAGTGGAGACATGAATGTGTACTTTGTCCTGTATTCTTGTGAACATTAACATGTCATGAACAGTCACATTTCCTGTGTATATATCCCCATCTGTAAGCCTTCTTGAAAAGATGGTCTCACCTCTTATTATACACACAGATTTCCAGAGCAGGAGAAACGCTAAAAACTCCAGTGAAATTATGCCTAACCTAAGAACATATACTTGAGGAATTCTCTAGTTTCACAAACAGTTTTCTTCTGTTCTGTCTCCTGCCTTGAATTTTTCTAATTAAAAAAAAATAAATAGATTTTTTTTTAATGTAAAAGGTTTTGATTTACCAAGCCTTTGCATTCTGATCAGGAAGCATAAATGAATACATGGTAATGCCTCTAGTTAATGATTTGTTGATTGATTTATTTGATAGAGGGAGAAAGAGAGATGCCCACAGCATTGCTCCACCACTTGTAAAACTTTTCCCACTGCAGGTGGAGGCTGGAGGCTTGAACCCAGGTCTTGTGTGTTATAATGGGTGCACCATACCACCCAGCCCTTCTAGTTCTCAAAAGGTCATATGCTAATCCTTTGGAAAATGGGCTCTGGCTCAACTAACTATAAGCCAATTTCACTTAAAAAGGCAGTCCATACATGTAGTTTGTAAACCTCAAAGCTACGTGATGTTAAAAAAGTGTCACTAAAGATGTAATTTAGCCAGAGCACATTATCACACAAGTCCCAGACATCTAGAAACAGAGGCTCCCGGGGCCTGGTGGTGGTGCACTTGGTTAAACACTCCCATTACAGTGCTCAAGGACCAGAGTTCAAGCTCCGACTTCCCATCTGCTAGAGGAGGAAGCCTCATGAATAGTAGAACAGGGTTACAGGTGTCTCTCTCTTTCTCTCTCTCTCTCTCTTTCTCTCTCTCTCTCTCTCTTCCTCTATTTCCCTCCCTCTCAATTTCTCTCTGTCTCTATCCAATAAGTAAATAAATAAATAAGTAAAGATTTTACAAAAGTAAAAAACAAAAAGAAAGAGAGAGAGGCTTCTTTGGCAACATGAACCTGGTCATCCGCCTTGTGGTGTGAATGTACATGCAATACACACTGTGAGCTGATGTCTGAAGACCAGCATCCACTTTCTGGATTACACAGGCATAGTCCAGTGAAAGTTCCAGTATCCTTTTTACAACCAGCAGCCCAATGAAAGCCCATTTTTACCAAGGCCCCAGTGTCCCACAATGCACTGTGAACTAAATGAGAATGTAGTTCCAAATTCACTGTGGCCAAGCCAAGAAAAAGGATACTGTATCTCAATGCCCTGTAAGCTCACGCTCATCAGTGTGGCCTTGGTAACTTGGCGTGTGGCGGCCATGACTCAGTCAAGATGTGAGGAGGAAATTATCTGTTCTGCTGCCTACATTTGAGCTTGTGTGAACAACTAACTAAACCGGTATTACTCTCATCTTACAGCAGCCAAAAGTCTGTTGAAGAAACCAGATGGAGTCAAGGTAAGTTAAACAGGCACTCCTGGAGTCATTTCTGACGTGCAGGTGCTAGATAGACGTTCCCTTTAGTAAGGCTGTTTATTAGTGAAAGAGAAAATAAGAGAATCACTCTGGCATATGTGGTGCTGGGGATCGAACTTCTGGGACCTCCTGCCTGAGAGTCCAACACTTCATTCACTGCACAACTTCTTGGGCTGCCTGGAGTTTTTCATGTTAAGTTTAACTCTAAAGTCTTTGCAGCTTGTCCTATCACTTATAATATGTTAATGTGTGATGACACATAAATAGTTAAGTCTACAAAAACTAATGGTATGCCAAAAAGCTGTATTTCTCTTTTATGTATTAGTCGTGTTGAAGTAAGTCTTTGATATAAAGTTGCTATAGAAACTGAATGTCTAAATCCAATTTTATTTTAATGCAAGACTTTCATGGTGACCTTAAAATTTATGAAAAGCAAATGCTTTTCCAAACAGTTCTACTTTATCCTTAAAAGGACTGTTGAAATGTATTGCCTAGGAGTAAAAAAAAAAAAAATCAAAGTATTGAATCTGAGAAAACAAATGTCAAATGACCAAACTTCTCCGCTTGGGCAGGTTTTTTACAAAGGTTTTAGTTCTTCCTGCGGTTCTAATATAAAGCAGTGAGACAGTAAGGATGAATGTCTTGAACAGTTTGAAGTACATTTGAAGGATGATAATGGCAGGTTATAATGTTGACTTTCCTGGGTTTCTAAACAAAAGAATGACTGAGTCTGTTGTGTTTTGTGGGAATTAACACAGTTGGCTCTTGTCTTGTATTGGGTTTACCTTTGTAATCATTCCAGAGTTTTTTTCTAAATGTTTTACATCTTTAATGCTTTTCCTTCTCTTCCAATGACAGCTGCATACAGTCCTTATGAGCTCTTCAACATTCTGGGAAAATAGCCTAATATTTGAACTTGACCTTAAGTTGTGGAGTTATGGGGGGAGACATCAGTTCATTTACAGATTAGGACATGGAAAATCATTTGTCACATCTGTTCATGGCCAGTCATTTCTTCACTACCTGTCTGTGTGTGACATGGGAATTTCCTGAGCTCACAGTGACTATACACTTGTGATTCCCACTAGGGAAGCATGCATCCTTCATCAATTGCTTCCTTTAGCCTGGTTTGCTGTCTTCCTACTCCTTACTTTATTCTCTGAAAATTTCAGACAATTTGTGTCTGCCTTTCCCCCTTGCTTCTAGATTGGTGGGAATCTGACATTTTAAATGTCCCAAATGTTTCAGCCCACTGCATTTTTCTGTTCTGCTCAGTGATGCCAGAGCTCACAGTCCATAATGATATGTAAAAATATCCCCCAGGACATTTTTCTTCTTGTCAACTGATAGCTCTGCTTTTAAGACAAAATGATTTTGTATTCCATGCTTTGGTTCTTTAGACATTCAACAAGTCCTGTGTTTTTCTTTTCCTTTCTCTCTGACTGGTCAATTCAGAAAAGGAAGTCCAGTTCGAGTGTTCAGATGATGGTGAGGACCTCTACCTACCAGATATTTTTCCCCTAGGAAAATGCACACTTAAGACTTAGGCAACCTTATTTCACCAAGTCTGTGTGAATGGAGAAAGTGTAGGAGCATGGCAGGCCCATGTTAAGTATCTATCAAAACACACTGCCTCAGCTTCACTGATAAGTGAAGAAACACCATTTAACTATGTTTAGAGGATGATCAAAATTTCCAGAATAACAGTGACTCATTCTTAAGTTTAGTACACATAACTCATCTACCATGAGTATATAAACAGTGTGAGAGTGAATCTTCAGATGGTCTTCCCAGTTAAACACATCCAGAGGAAAAAAATCAACCTGAAAATAAGCTCAACACCGCAGGAACAGGGACATCTCACTCATGCCTCACAAGAATAAGTACCATCTCTGTAGCTGATTCAATTCAGCTATTACTATTATTTTTTGAAAACTATTCTTTTACTACAATGTAACTAAATCCCACACACAGAAATCCCAGGGTTCCTATATATTTAACAGACAACTGGAGTTGATTTTTTAAAAGGAACTCCTCCAAGTCTCTACTTAGACTTAAAACTCCTACTGTTTTGTAACAGTCATTGAGAATGCCTCCCAAAGGTTTCCCGGAGTGGAGAATTAATGTATTCTCCTCAATAACAAAAAAGAAAACCAAAAACATTTCTAAACATTTCAACATGACTAAAAGTGGTGAGTGAAGCACATATTCTTTGAGCTTCATTGCCATGCCTGACAAGAGAGGTTGGCTTAGACAGACCGGACAGAGGGACAGACAGAACACTCTTCACTGCAAAGGCAGGCGAGTGTGTGTGTGTGTGTGTAGTGACAGGAGGCTGTGGGAGAATACTGAAATCTGAGATATGACACGCAACATCTGTTGATTGTCCACTGTCAACTGTTAACTGCTATTAATCCACAGGCATGCCTTAGAATTAATGCACATCATTGGTTTTTAGTCTTTCAGGAAATAGACATATGGTAGCATTTATGACACTCCTACTTCACAAGACAGTCTAATGATAAAGATGAACACAAGCCTTCTTAGAGACTCAGAAAGGCAAGTTGTTGTTCCCCCCCCCCCCCAGAATAAAAAAGTTTTTAATGAAAGGTCAGAAACATTCACTTAGAAGTTGAAAGGAATAGAGATAGAGAATTCCAAGCAGCCCAGCTCATCCCTGGCCCAGCAACAGACTGAGCACCTGTCACCTTGTCTCTGTGATAATGACCACACAGGAACCCACCCAGATGCTTCATGGAGAGAACGTTTAAACTGGAAGGAGGGAGAGGAGTTGAAGTGCTCAACTCCAGCATCAGAGCGAGAAAGAGAGAGACAGAGAGGGAGAGAGATGTGGGGGAGAGGGAGTGCATGCACTAGCTAGCTCCATGGAGAAGATCCCTAGAAAGTTCTGCTTCTGCTGAAACAAGTCTGCATATGAGGTGGGCAAGGACCTTCAAAAGAGCAGCGTTGAGATTTCCCAGAGGTCCCGGCAGAGGTCTGCTCAGACCACCCAGAGGAGCAGTCCTCTTCATCTCCCAGAATCCCATGGTAGAAAGAGTGGGGAGAGAAGTAAGACTGGTCTCATTCCTGGTGTCTCTGTCACTAAGTCCTCACCCTGGCTCTGCTAAAAGAGCATGTTTCTTGGTAGACTAGAGAAAACACTTAGGTGGTGATTCTCTCCACTTACTTTCACCAAAGGATGAGAGAAACCTGTGAGACAAAGGCAGCTACAGTTCTTAGACCCCGCCCACACAGATGTGCCTCTCTCCTTCCACCTCCATCCAGAGAGGTGAGAGAAAGCTGTGTAGGTACCTCTTTCTACCAGCCCACCCCCGCCCAATCACTAACTAACTTGCTTTTTTTTTCCTTCCCTCACCCCAAAAGGCCTTATGTTTCTTTGTCTCTTGGTTGATTTGCAAAATCAGCATGTATCAGACTGGAATGTACAAGCTGTTATTTACTTACAATCTTAAAATATTATAAAATCAGTAAAGGCTTACTCTAAGCAATGTCCAAAGTTTATCTGTATATCCTTAAAGAGTACTTATGGAAGAAATACCCAAAACCAATACTGTTTTTTTGGGAAATGGGAAGAGATCCCTTCACATTTATATTTATTGCAAAATACTGTAAAATTGCTTGAGTATTTCCTAGTCAAATAAATAGATTCTGCAGATGCACTGTTACCACTCCTCACAATGGACAGCTTTTATAAAAAGAAGAAACAAAAGCTTACACCACCTACAACTTCCAAGGACACTTCCTAGAAACTCACTAATCTGGGCAAGAGAGTAAGGAACTACAGGCTCCCAGTACAAACCTCCTAGTTTAAATGTCTGATTTCAACTACAAGGGAATCAAACGAATTACATATAAAAATCAATCCTGTGGCTTTAGGTTTGAACTTGGATATTCTGAGAGCTAATGCCACTGTTCAAAAACAACGCTTTCTGTGAAATGTAGACATAACAAAGCTCCAGATAACTTGCATTTATTTCTACAGTATCCTTTTATCTTAAAGTCGTTGGCTCAGAGAATACTTCTTATGTGAGAGCTATTTCTTTATGTTGAGACCAAAGTAACAATACCTTCAGTGCAACAAGGCCAAAGTAACCTCGATTTGCATTTGGGAACCATAACGTCAGTTGTCTGCATGCCTTTCAATGTGCAGAGTCTTGGGAACTTTAGTGTATAAATGACCTGCTTTACAGATAAAGTTGCCGCCTATTTGCAAAGTCTTCTCTGGGGGCCGGTGATGCTACTTACTGATCTCTATGACTTCCCACCACGTGGCTCATGATCTCCCTTCTTCTCAAACCAGAGATTGCCGAAAGCAGTCTTCCATGCTAGCGCTCACATTTTGATGAAAAAGTTCATTTTTTCTTCCCACATTACCTAAAAAACCCCACCTAATATAATCAAGAGTTCAATTTCCCCAACTGTCTCTGAAGATGTATCTCTAAGAGAACCCAGTTTTTTGTGTTGTAAAGAGCTCTGGGAGCCTGTGTTTCATTAGAAGATCTAAGTTTGCCCCTGCAACCTCACTGAAAGAGGGTGTTGGTGGCACCCCAGAGAAAGACACTCTATACAGGAACTCAGGATTCCGTTGCTAACAGTAGGTAACTGTGACTGGCAGAGCGGGAACATGCTTCTCTGCATTTCATTTCATACTCTTGACACTTGAGGAGCTCCAGGAAAGCAGATCTAGCCTGTTGGGACCCTCCCCAGCTAGAATGGCTCATCCTTCTGGTCACCCATCTGTGTCTGTCCTCCACCTCCATCGGCTTTCGGTTTTCATGCCCCTATTCCTGTAGACATCTCACCTGTAGAGACATTGGCTGCCAAAGGGTTTTAAGGTGTCTGTTTCTATTTTCTGCATACCTACAGATAAACAACAAAGCCAACGTGGTAACCAGCCCCAAAGAAAATATTCCTACCCCAGCGCTGGTATACCTGGACTCTTTGTAACCCTTAAGTTCTTGATTGTTTTTCCTCTTGTTGTTGTTTTTTTTCTCATTTGCTTTCATTATCTAGATACATATATAATATATATGTATATATGTAAATATTGTGGGAAGCTCTGTTTTTGCTCTCTCAGACATGAAAAATGCCCCCCCCCTTTTGGTTAAGGTCTTTGTGAAGCAGTGTGCTTCTAACATGAGATGATCTCATCTCAGTGTTGGACATTGTATGATAGCTGTGGTCGCTCGTTGCCATGGTTGCATGCTGCCCCAGAAAGGCGGTAGGATATGCTTAGTGGCCCTTAGCTCTTCTGATGTTGAAGTCACAGTATGCAAACAGTGGTTCCTTTCTCACTTGGGATAAATATTGACATCAAGGAGAGCTAAGGGTTATTGCTGGACTACAGCAAAGTAGACCTTATTCAGCGTTCCCATTTCCTTCTTATTTAAAAAAAAAAAAAAGAAGAAGAAGAAAGAAAGAAAAAGAAATTGAAAAACAGGGCTTTGTAGGACCTATAAGGAGGCACTGGATCATCCCAAGTCTGTTTGTTGTGTTTACAGCTCAGCTACCTCTGTTTCCCTTCAGGCCTCTTGAGTTACCAAGAACGTGAGTCTGGTCCATTTCAGTCAAACACACACTAAGCAGCAGTTTGCCCATGGCAAGACATCCAGGGATGATTGTGCATGACTCATGACTGGACTGCCAGCAAAATGCTTTCTAGACTTCAGTTTCTGATCTTCAAGGGCTACAATTTTGTTTTGTTATTGCAGTTCCCTGGGACTGAGCTTCAGAGGATGGCGCAGACCCGGAGCACAGCTCTAATGTGTGTGGCACCAGCAGTCACACCAGAGGCCACATCCCCAGTGCATTTCTTTCTTGTTTTAATACTTAGGCTAGAGAAAGAGAGATTGCAAGTGCAAGAGGAGATAAAGAGAGAGACACCTGCAGCACTGACCTGTACCTTGCACGCTGTAATGTGCACAGCCAGGTGTGCCAGCACCTTACACCCACCTCTCCCATGCATTTCTTCTCTTTTTTTTTGCCATAACTTGAGTGCCATTTGCTTCCCTTGGTAATGTTTTCTTGGTCTAGTGGAAAGCAGTAGGAAAAGTATTTTCCTTATGTAAGACCTGTCTACATATAGTCTGTAGTGGAAAAAAAAATGCTTTTACCAATGAACTGAGATCAGAAATGTACCTCTAATTGTAATGGCTATATATATGGTGACTTGGACACTTGTAATGAGCCAGTTGAGTTTCTTAAGAATTTTTGAAACATCATCCCTTTGTGGGGAATGTGGTCCAGTGGTTCTAGAGTCTCCAGTGGAATTTATCTGCCAGTTCGAGTGAGGGCCCCACAGTCAATGCTTCAAACAACACAACTAAAAATAGCTTCACAGAGAGTCTGAGATCATCCCAAAGAACTCTGACGCCCAGTGTCCTTGGCCACTCTTGTGTGGGCAGATAGAGACCTAGGCAACTCACTGGCGCAGTGCAGCTCTAGCACACCGTGAAACAGTGCCTCATGGGTTCCTCAGACTGCAAAGCCCTGTCTGTATGCTGGCCATGAATAAGGTCTCTTGCATGCTGCTGCTGGGTGGGGATGTGTCTGATCGCACAGTCCAACCAGGGCCATCTTTCATCAGCGACCTTTTCACCTGCAATCTCTGACCCTAGTCACCGTTGCTTAAGCTCTTGTCACTGTTAAGCTTTGTCAGCTGCTTCTCTCTACTCTGTCCCTTGCACTAGTCAGAATGTACTATCAACGCCAACTGTTTCTTTCTCTATTTTGTTCTCACTCAGGAGCCCCAAACTACTGTAATCCACAACCCTGATGGAAACAAGGTATTCAGAAAGAATCTACACCCTTTTGCTTGAACAGGAGTTCCCATCTCATCAAACATCTCACTGCAGAATTAATGCTTGCCCTCAAAATAGGAGGGGGGAAATCCTTGTCCTTTCTCATGATTTCATGATTTCTTTTGGGCCAAACCTAGCCAGAACTTTATACTTGATTTCTTCCAAAACAAACGTGAATGACACCATGAAAGAAGAAAATAAATGATTCTGCTAGTCAACAAAGGTCATTGTTTATGTCAGGATGTCACTGTATCTTAAGCCATTCCCTCCGGTCTTTTATTCCTTCATGCCTGTCTGTGCCTTGTACTGTAGATGTATTTTGCATGAAATGTTAGAATTTCTTGCTCTGTCATCCCAATGTCGTAAGCATATCAATTTCAGTGTATAGGTGTTTATTTCAAGTTAACGTTGCTTCTAGAGTTTCCTTTATTCTGTTGTCATACATAGTGTTTCTGCTTTTAATTTCCTGATGTGTCCGTGGTGTGGCATGGATTGCTGAAACAAAATATTTTCACTTCTTTAAAAATAGGTTTTTGAGTTACCTATCTCAATACCAGACATTAATTTCTTATCATGACCCTCATGTTTTCTCTCCATCACAGATAGTTTGCACTGCATGTTAACTAGCAGACTGTGTACATGTTTGTAGGGTGAAAAGAAACATTTTCTGAACATACTTCATATCCCCAGTTTAACTTAACAGACATCATTATATCTCTAAGGGGAGGGAAAAATATGTCACCAGACTTTTCTCCAATGCCAAGTATACTCACAGGTATCACCCTTAATATTTAAGTCTTAGAAAACAGCATTTCCTCTGGTTGAACATCTAGTGGGCTAAGTGATATCTTTACAGTAAGAAACCAAAGGTTATGCACTTGAATATGAGCTTTCATAGCCAAGACCCTTAATGTACAAAGGTCCTTGAAGACTTGGTGTACACATGAGCATCACAGATGACAATGACTTTTTAAAAATATCATTAGCAAGTGAAGAACCAAGCATGACAGCTGGAGAGGGAGGACCCTTCCATAGTTCTAGCTCTCTCCTTTGTAAAGGATTCTGCATGGTTATTTCTAGCTTACATCAGTTACTTTCTTTTGAGAGTGCATGGGTTTCCTCTCAGCCTGAGCTTAAATTTGAACACTAAGTCACATTAAAGAAATGCATGAAGATTCTGCTTTGGTTTTGTGTATATGGAGACTCCGGACACATCTTTGAGTAGAACTCTTCCTTTGATTGACATAGTTGGTATCATATACCTTGACTACTTTTCTGAACATTGAATCTCTAAAACACTCTGGCATTGACATTATTTCCCAAAGTCTGCTATTCATCCACCAAACATATACTTATTGATTGACAGTTTGTTTCCAGTTATGTTCAGTTCCATCCTTTAATCCTTCCAACTAGAAAAATTGTCCTTTTAATAAATATTACTAAATTTATGCACTAGGAAGGTTTTTTATTGGTGCATTATGAATGGAGAGATTCATCAAACCATTGTCAGGACCATGTCTCAACACCAGTAGTTACAGTGCCCTTTAGAAGTGTGCTCACTCATCTACCACTTCTATAGTTTTACATAGAAATAACTGTCTTTTCATTGTGGGAATGGGTTTCTTATGGATAGCAGTCAGTTATTTCTCATTTTAAAATGAATGAAACAGCCATCCAATTGTTCTTGAAAGTACATTTTTCATTACAGTCCCATTGTGCTGATGATAAACAAGGAAAATCGTAAAAGCACTTTCGCTTTATCTCAGCTTTATGCTCCGCACCCTTTGCTTCTTCAAATAATGCCATGAAAATTTCTTTGCCTCTTGACAAAAGAGTGAGGTAGACAAATAGGCTGTGCACTCAGAGCCTGATAACAATGCCTTACGCAAAGAAGAAACTATTCCCCACTTCTCTGGGAATGAAAATTGTTCCATTAAGATTCAAATTCAATAGGCGTATACATCAAGTTCCTTTTCAGGCTGCCCCAAAAACATAACTTGTGAGGCACTGTAACACAAACACAGCCTTACACATTTCTGAAAGTAAGTTGCACTCCTTAGCCGATGCTCAGAATGTCAAACTGCTTCAGAGATTAGACAACCAGAGTGCTCCTTTTTTGTTAGTTGTTTGTTTTGTTTTCTTAATGATGGCAGCATTTGGCATTTTATTTCTGTCAAAGCCATGTAATGCATTTGCCCATTTGCATGTCAGCATATGCTCACAGCCTGCTGAAGGATTATGCATGATACATGCATCACTCGCCAAGGTTTAGGAAGGAGGAAGGTTCTAGCTGTGCCTGGCTGATAACTTAAAATGCACTTTTCTCCCCAACAGGAGTCAACTGAGAGTTCCAATACCACCATTGAGGATGAAGATGTGAAAGGTATGTTTAAACCAGAGGTGGCAAATCCTGACTCAGAGCCCGACATACACCGCAGGGCCAAAAGGGATTTATTACTCATGGCCAGTAGGTCAAGAGTGTACTTCCAGTATTGTGCACATTGCCAAAGTCTATTGAGGAAACGGATTACATTCAAGCATGGTAATCTGAAAATAATGTTCAAATGTTTCCCATAGTCTCCAATGGATAACAATAGGATTTTTTTTTTTTTGCAAGTGTCAGCCAATTGCCCTACATCTGGTAGCTTCTGGAGTTCCTTTCAATTCAGTCACCCAACTTTCTACCTACCCAGGAGTCATCACCAGAGCTTCTGCTAATTTCTCAGTGTCTCTGCACATACATACATTAAAGACACTGGCTGTTTCAAAAATGTGAATTTGGTTTCCATGGGTTCGGTAGTTTGATTGATTAACTGGTTGATTTTTTTTTTTAAGTCAGTATAGTTAACTAATTTCTACAGCCCCTTTGTCTAGATTCCAGCTGAGAAGTGAATGACAATAAAACTCCATGAAACAGAAAGTATTAAGGAATTAAAAAAAAAAAAGGAAGTATAAAGTAATGTTGTCAGGAAGCATCATTTGCCTAGTGGTACCCCGTAGTCTCACCATAGATACAACCATTTGGTGAAAACTATATTCATGTTATAGAAGCAGAAATACTTGATACAGTCTCAGGTCAGACAGTTTAGGAAACAAAGATGGCTGTAGATCAGAGCTGTCAGTCACTCCTGACTTCTTCCTCTTTGAGTGAATTGAATAGCTAACACTATAGGCATTTTCATATATATGTAAACATATATATGACACAGATCAATGGACTGGCCCTGGTCGGGCTTCACTTAGTAGGTCCTTTTATCTCACTCATTCCCCTGAGCTACTACTTGAACTGATGGAATTTTGTGACTCGCTGATGCCATTCACAGTAGATTCTTTTGCAAAACACTCAATAAGAGGATGTGCCGTCCCATTCTCCACCTGATTCAGAAAGTATCCTCTTCACAACTATTGTATCCATTCACAGCTTCAGCCAAAGCAAAATGCCTGTAGAGTAGTTTGCATTCTCTCATTGTACAAAAATCAGGAAGAAAACCAACTGCATGACCCACTAACTAGACAGAAGCTCGGAATGACAGAAGTAAATTAGAATACCAGCACCCAATTTGGAGGCATTTCAGCCTCCAAAGAATGTTTTGGTTACATTTTATATAATTATTTATATTTGTAGATTAATTTTATGAACATCTATATTAATATATTTAACAGTTTATATTTTTATAAATGTATATTCTATACCAATTTTAGTAACATTTTATAAGAAAGAGAAGCCAGAACAAACATGTCCTGAGCACCACCCTCTTAGCTGTTCTGCCAGTCACATATCAGAAGGGTTTGTTTGTTTGTTTGTTTGTTTGTACTTTTTTTGTTTCTTTGCCTCCAGGGTTATTGCTGGGGTTTGGTGCTGATATTATAAATACACTGCTCCTGACAGCCATTTTTTTTTTGTTAATTCAATAGGAAAGAGAGAAAATGAGATAGGAGGGGGAGATAGAGAAGGAAAAAGACATATAGGTGGGAGCAGGGACTCGAACCCAGGTCCTTGCAGTTAGTACTTTGTGCGCTTTACCAGGTGTACTACCGCCCAGCCCCTCAGAAGGGTTTTCATAAGTGACCTTCATCACCTGAATCCAACTCTCCATTAACTATGAAGTACTGGGGTTAGGGTGATGGCTGCTCTACATGGGAATCTCACAGAACAGAGCATGAGTCTTACCCTGAAATGGAATCACTATGAGTGGTTCTCAGAAAAATAGTCTCTTCAAATTGCAGTGATGTGCGCGTCCTCTTGCCTCTAGCAAGTCGGACTTGGCTGAGACAGAGTCTTTCTTTAGAACCACTCTGAGACTACACAAACCAAGCATAATATTGAGGCTGAAAGGAAGGACCAGCTGATTGACCTTTTTAGTGTTGGGACAGTGTACAGAATGTTTAGAAGACACTTTGAAAGGTCACCAGTGCCAGTGTTCTGTCAGGCAGATGGCCACAAACCCGCCATGGCTTCAGTGCTTTACTTATGCAGGAATCTCCTCTAAGTCATGCACAACCCCAGAGAAACAACCTGATCTCTTCTTTTTTTTTTAATACTGTATTTATTTATTTTCGATATAGAGATTGAGAGGGAGGGTATGAAAGAGACACCTGCAGCACTGTGTCACCACTCATGATGCTTCCCCCACGCAGGTGGGAACTGGGGACTTGAACCTGGGTCTTTTGAGTATTGTAACATGTGCACTCTACTGGGTGTGCTGCCGCCCTCTCACATTTTAGGTTGTCCAAAAAGTCATGACGTACATTTCTGTGTTAAAAATGCACCATGAATTTTCCAACAACCCAATATTTCCACACTGGACTGACTTAAGCCCTTCTCTTTTCCTACTGGAACCCATGCTGTCAGTCTAACATATTGGCCCAGACCATCGATGGTTTGAGTAACCTGACGCAAGCCAGAACCCACACACAAAGCCTGGTCCACACACCATGGCTTTCTCTCTTCACACAGATGTCTCCCACCTTGCCCTTCTGCACAGAACCTTTGCTACTGACCACACTTTGTCTCTTGAGACCATGTTCCCAGAGCACCTCCCCACTCACCCCAGCACCCTGTGTGTTCCAGGGGTCTTGTTGTCCCCGGGACACATGTACCCCTGCTCCCCACTTTTTGACTTCTCCCCATGAGCTTATAGGACAGGAACATTTTTTTCCTTTTTTTTTTTTTCCTCCCCACTGTATGGAAACAGAAGGAAAACCTAGCACTTCCTGGGGACCCAACAGCAGGACGCTTTGGTCTGCCTACTGTGGAGAGAACAAGTTAGAAAGGCCAGTGCTGTGCTGTTTCATGACCCATCATGTTCAGGGGACCTGCGTGGGAAGGGGCTAGAGTGTATGGAGAATCCCCGAACTCTGTTTGCTTCCATCCAGAATGGCCTCTGGTTCTCAGGGGGCCTCAGTCCCTGTGACTCTAGAATTGTCTATGGCAGCTCATTCCCTCAGCAGGGATTTATTGAGTCCCCACTCCCCCATCTCTTTGTGAAGCAGTGTTATTCATGGAGCTTCCAGGAGCTCAGAATCAAAACCCATCCTATACGCTGTAACTTTGGCCAATTTTGACTTCATTCATTAAATATCAGGAGATCATACCAGGAAAGCGAAAACCAAGCTCAGTGCATTTCTATGGAGGAAAGGTCTCTTCTGTTTCTGAAAAACCTTCAGCATTTCATTACAGTCACATCTCCCTTCTAAGCTCACCTGCATTCCTCAGGGATTGCATTGTGGTGCAACTCTTTTTGGCTAAAATGCCCAAAGTTTGTTGATTTCTTTCTTCCAGACAACATTTGGACTTGTATTAACCTTTTTAGTTCTTCATTTTATCCTGCATTTAAAAAAAGAACACTTTTCAGTACCGCATCCATGCAGACTCAGGTAGTGGTGAGATACTAACAGTATATACATATAGGAGTCTATACCATGTTCAAAATGGAAAAGTTGTCCATGTTCAACTTTTTTAAGTACAGATCTCTTTAGGTGGAAACTGGGATAGTGATTCCACGTTGAGGACGCCTCTAGTCAAAACATCTACTTTAATTGGTTTCAGGCCTTGAACAGCTGTCATCCATAGCCTTGAACTGATAGAGGGCTGGCTCTGCTTTCACTGTCCATAAGTGTGGGTGTCCCTAAGGCTGGTGACCTGTAGCCACTAGGGGTCCCTGGGCCACAGTAGACATGTGAAGACTGTGCTTTGGTTTGTGGCGGTGGTCACAGTTTGCAGGGCCTGCCGCTGCATGCCTCAGTGCCTCTGCACCTCCTAGCCCTCCCAGCACCTCTGCCCAGAGCCAGCCTGTTCCTCCTCCTGACGGGGTCCTCCGTGTGGTCTGCCTGCCGTTCTTGTCCAGAGTTCCCAGCACCCATGGGAGGGAGGGCTTCTGTGTGCCATCCTGTCACCTCCATCACCCATCCTGCTTCTGGCCTCTCACTTGCGCCCACCATGCAGCAGCTGCTGGGACCTCTGGCTGCACCCTCATCCTCGTGGGCCAGGCCGCTGGACTGACCACATGGGGACGGTGTCCTCGTTTGATCCTCTCTCTCCACTTGCTGGCGCTCAGGCCTCAGTAATGGCACTGTGTGGGATGTTCTTCCTGTTAAAGGCCAGAGTGCTGACAGCCGACGGTCATGGGCTTGGCCAAGCCTTAGACTCCCCCGGTGAATGAGTTTGTTTCCTCATGTGCAGACAGTGTGCTGACTAGATACTCAGATTCAGCTGTTCCTATGCCCCGTTTTCAGCAAGACCTTTGGTTCTGTGTAGGATTTCTTGGGGCAGATGCTCCCACAAGGCCAGTCTTCCTCAGGATCTCTTGCAGGCTTCACCCAGCGCTGCTCTTAAAGGCCATTTCTTGCTTACAGAGAATCAGCGAGTCAAGAAGCACCTGGATATTTTATCTGAGACCTGCTCATCAACATGTCATTCTGTCTGCTTGAAAGTGTCTTGGAAGAGCTGTAGCCTCATGTATAATAACTTCTGTCAGGTTTCTAATGCAAGATTTAATTCATATATGGTGTCAGCTGTAGAACCCAGAGCCTCATATCTCCATGCTCTACCACTGAGATAATATCCCCGACCACAAAAACGTGATATTTAAATAGGGGTCCGGCAGCCGAGGAGGTGGCACAGCACCTCCTAGCCTGCCCAGCACCTCTACCCAGAGCCAGCCTGTTCCTCCTCCTGACGGGGTCCTCCATGTGGTCTGCCTGCCGCTCTTGCCCAGAGTTCCCAGCACCCATGGAAGGGAGGGCTGCTGTGTGCCATCCTGTCACCTCCATCACCCATCCTGCTTCTGGCCTCTCACTTCCGCCCACCATGCAGCATGAGACTCTCAGGCATGAGATCCCAGGTTCAATAATGCCAGACTGATGTTGATGCTCTGGTTCTTGTTCTCTCTCTCTCTCCCTCCCCCCCCTTTGAATTTCATTCTTAGGGGATTAGTGGTTTACACTTGACAGCAAAACACAATAGTTTGTTCATGCATAACAGTTCCCAGTTTTCCACATACCAATTCAACCCCCACTAGGTCCTCCTCTGCCATTGAATTCTCTGTCTCTTTCATATATATGTATATGTATATATATATATATATTTTTTTTTTAATTGGAATAAGTAACTTATAGGACTTGTGCAGGCAGTTCCCTCCCACCAAAGTACAATAGCTGCGTGTTCTATTTCCCTTTTTCACAATCCTTTAGTTCATCTTTGTACTCATTGTTTTTTCCTTGATTCTCTGTCTACTGCTAGATTTCCATCTTAAATTTCCCTTGCTGGCAAAATACAGGATCAGAACTGTCAGCAGCCCCAGCTTAAAACAAAGCGCTAGCTCATAACATATGAAAGAAACCAACAAACTCTCTACTCGCTTTTCATCAGAAGAACATAGGCTCATTCTAGACTGTAGAATTTTCTCAGTTCAGATTTTCAGAAAATAAACTAAAATAAAAAATGGCTTTCAGCAAGGTGGCTAAACTCTGAATGCAGTTTCAAAAAGTTTAAAAAGGCTTGTTTTCACTGAGTGGCTGAATAAATTCCAGATGACTCTCTGGGTGCTGGCAGAGCAGTGCACTGCATTGTTGTGTGTGCAGCCCATGTTCAAGCCCAACCCCGACCACGTTGAAGGAAAATTCTGTACTGAGGTCTCTTTCACTCTGTCTGAAAAACAGAATTCTCCCACAGCAGTGAAGCACTGGGGATGGATGGGAGGAAGGAAGGAAAGAAGAAAGGAAGGCTGGCTAAAAGTATACCTTGTAAGCTAGTTTCTACCAGGTTCTAACTCTTGATTAAGCATCTAGATTAGAGTCTAGAGTCAACACTTTTGTTCCCAACCCTGGAACCTCCCCAATTAACTTTTTGCAATTTGTGTTACTTCTCTGTGACCATGATTCCCAGGCTCCCAAATTTAGATAATAAAATCCATAGCAGAATGTTCTACCTGTCCTCAATTGAGTATATTGCCCATAGCTTATTACAGTGTCTTTTTTTTCTTGATTTTTTTTTACTATTTTTATTGGTGATTTAACATTGATTTACAAATAAAATAAGACGGGTATAATTCCACTCTGTTCCCACCACCAGAGTTCTGTGTCCCCATTCCCTATACTGGAAACTATAGTGGCTCCTCTGGGACTCTGCTTACACTTGTTGATGCCTCTCCTCTGAATCCTTTGCCCTGTTATTCATAACCGCCTCTGCTGGCCTCAGCTAGGCCAACACAAACAGTGCCACCAAGCCACGTCACACTGCCACTGCCTTTCTGCTTCAGATTGTATCCAGAGATGGCAAGCCTGAGATGTCAACCTTCCAGATCCACAATGTCCTTTTTAATACAGTGTTAATTTTCTTTCTTTTTATTTATTTTTTTATTGCAACCAGTATCATTGTTGGGGTATGATGCTGGCAATACAAATCTACTTTTCCTGGTGGACATTTTTCTCCTTTTCATTATATTACACTTGATAGGAGAGAGAGAAATTGAGAGGTGAAGGGAGAGAGAAAGATATCTGCATGCTTCCCTGCTTCACCATTCATGAAGCGTCTCCCTTACAGGCCAGGTCAGGTGGGGGCCTAGGGCTTGAATTTATGTCTTTGCATGTGGTAATAGGGATTTTTATCTTTTTTTTTTTTTTAAGAAAAGGATTATTTTATGAGTGATAGCAAAATCACTGCTCAGCTCTGGCATAGGGGGAGCCAGGGAACAGATCCTGAGGCCTCAAGCATGCAGAGCCTATGAGCTAATGCACTGAGCTCTCCTCCCAGCACTGCCTTTGACACTTAGATGTAGGGGTGCAACTAGCAGTATAGGATGACCTATTGGAGGCCAACTCAATGCGCATATAAACTATTCAAAACAAGAACTTCACTCACAGTTAAAGGAGTACAATGTTGCCAGCAGAGGGCATATTAGCACAATGAGAGAAGCATGGGATACACTAATCTTTCAGACCCAAAATGTCATCATTGCACAAGCAAACTGTAAAATTAGTACTGAGGGCACCTTCCAGCAAGAATTAGGGATCACATTTCATGTTTCTGTACTGCCTCTATATAAAGTTAACTTATTATTGAAAATCACTATTGGGATTCAGCGGTAGTGCAACAGGTTAAGCACACATGGCACAAAGCGCAAGGACCCACTTAAGGATCCTGGTTCAAGCCCCCGGCTCCCCACCTGCAGGGGAGTCGCTTCATAGGCAGTGAAGTAGGTCTGCAGGTGTCTTATCTTTCTCTCCCCCTCTCTGTCTTCCCCTCCTCTTTCGATTTCTCTCTACTATCCAACAATGACGGCATCAATAAAAACAACAACTACAACAACAATAAAAAAACAACAAAAGCAACAAAAGGGAAAATAAATAAATAAGAAACTCACTATTTAATATCATGCATTTTATACTGAAGCTACATCACAGCTATGTGTTGTATTGACTGAATTGTACATAATTCTGAAAGCTATTAGAATAAGTAGTTTAGTAAGTAGAATACGTAGTTTAGTAAAATACTACCTAGCTTGCTAAACGTGTATTGTTTTCGACAAATAAATATCTCTAGAAAATATGTGAAATGAAATGCTTGCATCATTTAGTGATTCTTACAAATCAGTGGTGTCTTTTTTTTTTTTCCCTAGTCTGGATATCTGCTAGAATCCCTTTGATTTACTCAGGATAACTTGGGTCTAAAGTAGACCCAAGTTCTACTTTATCTTTTAAATATATCTTAGCCATGTGCCTTCTGTAATCTAGAAAGAAGCCAGTTTCTTGTAGCTTCAGGTCCACATGTTGAAATGGCAGCTAGACAAGTGTAAAGAGCAGAGGTGGCATCACTGAATGAAGGAGCTTGGTGGAAGGAACTCTGAAGAAACCACGGATCTGTGGGCTTGCATGTGTAGAATACGAGTTTTTCCGGTTTTTAGCTGCTGCCTCTGCCACTAAGGCCAAGATGGTTCTATGTGGGAAAGCTCCTTCTTATTTTCTAAATGTGAAAACAAGGAACAGTGCATTCTGAGTGCTCAGCCTAGGGAAGTGCACAGCTATGTAGCGGTTAGACAAATGTCCAGATGCCGGTAGCATTTGTAATTCCTTCCAGGGTGGCTTCTGTCTGAAACATTTGAATGGGCTTCATTACTGTTTTTTCTTTATTGTGGGTGCCAGGGGTCAAACGCATCGCTCCATATGGGCAAAGCTTCACTCTACACCGGTCCCCTACATTTAATCTTTACTAAAAAGAGCATCAGGCACCTACTATGTGCTGGATTCCAGGTAGACCACATTGAAGCCAAGAAACTTCCGGTCTGCAAAATAGCTCACTTTGCCATGTGTATAACCCAGATTCAAGTCTGGCCCCTACCACAGTGAAAGAAGCTTCAGTGCTGTGTTCATCCCCTTCCTATCTCTCCTTCTTGCATCCTCTCTGCCTTCTTTCTCTAACATAAAAGTAAAAGTGAAGCTAGAAAGGCTTCTGTTTTTTTTTCTCCCCTGCAGGATTCCTTAGGCTCGTAACACCCTCTTGACTGAAAGTCTATGTGTTTGTGCATTTCCCCTAACGAATCATTGTTTTCCATTAGAACCTTATTCCATATTAAAGAAGATTCCTTCTAGGAAATCTAGTAAACTAGGCAGTCAGTAATTACTTCTTATTTATTTATTTAAGAAAGGAGACATTAACAAAACCATAGGGTAGGAGGGGGTACAATTCCACGCAATTCCCGCCACCCAATCTCCATATCCCACCCCCTCCCCTGATAGCTTTCCCATTCTCTATCCCTCTGGGAGCATGGACCCAGGGTCATTGTGGGTTGCAGAAGGTGGAAGGTCTGGCTTCTGTAACTGCATCCCTGCTGAACATGGGTGCTGACTGGTCGGTCCATACTCCCAGTCTCTTCTTTGGATGTGCATAGTACAGCTTCTTTCCCCTGGCTAATGTCTAGCAGAATTTGCCAGTCTCTCCTATGACAGTGCAGGAAGGCTGATTAAGTTTTGGGGGTGGGGGATGGGGGAGAAGGAATGTCTGCCACTGTCCTTATCCTGCCATTTATATCCATATGGGTACTTGAGAGCCCAGAGGGAACCATGCACAGTAGGTAAATGCCTCTGGGTGTTTGGCTTCACCCCACCTGATTAGAATAGAAACTGTTCTTCAACATTCAGGTTGGAATGTTCCATAAACTTTTGGACTATGTTTTCTTCAAAGGTGTGTGTGTGTGTGTGTGTGTGTGTGTGTGTGTGTGTGTGTGTGTGTGTGTGTAAATTCTCTGATCTGCAGTCATCTAATGTACCACAGGCCTACCTTCTCTGTATAAGGTCTCTGTGACACTGTTTCATGGGTGTAAGGTACTGCTATACTTCTGAAATGGCAGAGCCTCTGACACCCTCAGTAAGTGTTCCTGCTGGCGTCCTGCTCATCTATCTGCGGCATCCAGTGCCCTTGTTCCTGGCTGCAGTGTCTCCCGTCTCTTGCTGTCCATCGCTGCTCAGACCCATGTAACTGGCCAGTCCTGTAGGTTAATGCTTCAGAGAAAGCCCAGGCTGTTTTCCTGCCTAATTTTGAACATGACAGCAGCTCCTTAATTCTGCTCACCCCACCCCGTTCCAAGAGAACATGGCCAGAGTCTGTGAGCCACAGTGATTTCAGAGTGTCACTTTGGTCTTGTGCCTGTGTACTGTCCTCTCCCAACAGCTGCCTCCACTAGGCTGTCACCATGAGTCCCTCAACCAGCTGATCCCCACCTCCTGATACACGTGCCTCAGGGACACCATTCCTGAGAGAGCCGGCAGGCTCAGTCACATCAGGTCACAACTGAGGAGATGAAAATGCAGGGCCTGCACATTCTCAAAGCCCTGGAAGGGCCAGGTGGAGGCACATCCAGGAGAGGACATGTTACCATGTGCAAGGACTGGGTTCAAGCCCCCACCTGCAGAGGAGTAGCTTTACAAGTGGTGAAGTAGTACTGCAGATGTCTCTCTTCCTGTCCCCTACTTCTCAACATCTGTCTATAGCCAAAAAAAGAAAAGCCACTGGGAGTAGTGCATTTCTTGTGTAGGCACTGAGCCCCAGAAGGAACCCTGGAAGCGACTTGATGATGAAGATGATGATGATAAATAGTCCCATGACCTCTTTCCTGGGTGGGGTATAGCACACCAACTTGGCACTAAGTAGACAAGGTCTGAATACCAACCCTACTGAAAAGCCCAACTGCTCCTTACAAGCCTGGGCCATCTGTTCCCTAATATTAATTCCACTCTTCAATATTCCTTAGCTTCATGTGACAGTGTTGAATGCTTCAGTCTAGTGAGAATAAGGTGTTGAGAATAAGGTGTAGCCATATTCACCAGGGAGAACCTGTTACATGTCTGACCCACTGGAGCTGTTCAGCAGAATTCTATTGTATCTCACCATTCTTCCCCATGAATGAAATACAGAAGCACAGAGATTCACTATGAAATGAAAGGATCCATCAGTAAACCTCAGGGCCCTGTGTTGGGTCTTTTGGCACACAGGGGCCTCAAACATTCATGGTGACAACACTTCAGGTCAGCTTTTCTAGATTGTGGGGGAGATAGACACCACAGCACAGAGACATCGCTAGTGCTGTAGCTGGGGCTTGAAGCTGTGTCTTGTGCAAGGCAGACACCTTCCTTACAGAGCTGTCTTACAGGCCCCAGGACTTTGTGTTTGATTTCAAGCCTGTCATTTTAGATAACTGTGTAGATGTGAAGGCCCGGAGGTAGAATTCAGTCAGCCTACATTAGTAGATGAACTTCCCAGGTATAGACAACAGGCTTTTTTTTTTAATCGCCAGCTAATATTTTTGAAATGGGTGTCTGCAGTCGCAGTATATTAAGATTGATTGATTTGTGAAAGAGAGAACCAAGGCATCACTCTGGTGTAAACAGTGCTGGAGAGTAGACTCAGGACCTCAAGTTCCAGTGCTCAGTGCTGCACCCACTGTACCACTTCCTGGGTCACTCAGTTGACAGTGTTTTGTTGTCGCTGCCAGAAATTCACCGCACTGGGCAGAATGTCTCAAGAGAGGGAGGGAGAGGGAAAGACAGCAGAGCACAAAAGCTTTCTTCAGTGCAGTGGGGGCTGAGCTGAGCCCAAGTCAGGTGTGTGACAAAGCAGGTGCCCTCGCCACAGGAGCTCAGGTACCAGGCCTGAGTTCACAGCACTCTTTGAGCTTGTGGTGAGTTGTAAAGCAACCCAAGAACCCTGCTGACTGTTTTGTGCCTGGTAGCAATCAATGAATGTATTATGAGGCTTCTACGTTACCAGCTTTCGCAAGCCTTGAGTTCAAAGGCATATTTTGATTTCAATTCAGCATAACAGAACTTAATGAGTCAGTCTTCCTTCATTTAAACCAACTTTTATTGGACAGGATGAGACAGAGAAAAATTGACAAAGGTGGGGGCATAGAGAGGGAGAGAAAGATAGACACCTACAGATCTGCTTCACCACTTGTGAAGCGATCCCAGGAGCTTGAACCAGGATCTTTGCACAAGTTCCTTTATCTCTTACTATGTGCACTTAACCTAGTATGCCACCACAGCCCCATTAAACCAATCCTTTTATCCCTAATTATATTCAGCCATTTTTGAAAAACTGGCTCACTATTGACTAGACCTTATTGTCCCTGATGAGAATTCACAAGCATATAGACTGACTTCTTTTCCACAGAAGTAAGCTACTTCTGTGAAGTATGGAGCAGAGCTGTGACCTAGAAGGTGTGCAGTATGCAGAACACAATTTGCAAGCATAATGTCCTGAGTTCAAGCCCTGCATTACAAATACAAAGGATGCTTTGGTTCTCTCTGTCTCTCTCTCCCTCTCTGTCTCTCTCTCTCTCTCTCTCTCTCTATATATATATATATATATATATATATATAATTTTGTTAAGGAGTACAGCTTTACAGATTATAGAAATAGTTCTCGGGGCCAGACGGTGGCACACCTAGTTAAGTGCTCACATTACAGTGCACAAGGACCTTGATTTTTTTTTTAATTTTTAATTATTTAATTTTATATCTCTGCAATAGAAGTGACCATCTCTTTCTTGCTTTCTTATATTATTGATTTAATAATGACCAACAAGTTTGTTGGACAAGAGAGGTACAATTCCACACATTTCCCACCACCAGAGTTCCACATCCCGTCCCTTCCATTGGAAGATTCCCTACTCTTTATCCCTCTGGGAGTATGGACCCAGGATCATGATGGGGTGCAGAAGGTGGGAGGTGTGGCTACTGTAATTACTTCTCCACTGGACATGGGAATTTGCAGTTGGATCCATACTTCCAGCCTATTTCTATGTTTCCCTAGTGGGGTAAGGCTCTGGGAAGGTGGGGTTCCAGGACACATGGATAAGATCCTCTGCCCAGGGAAAGCAGGTTGGTGTCATGGTAGCATCTGCAACTTGGTAGCTAAAAAAGCATTAAGATAGAAAGCAGAACAAATTGTTGAATAATCAGTACCCTAGAGGTAAGAGCATAGCAGATGAGATTTGGGGTCTCCATTTTGGAAATACCTAGTAGGTCTCTTCTGGGTATATTCCAAGGGGACCATGACTTTACTGATTTTTGCCTGAGTCTGACAGCTAACATATAGGTGAGCTAAAGACTTTTATTTTCTGGGGAGATGGTGTCAGAATTGGAAATAGGACTATAAAGCTGGATCAGGGAAGATAGTAGCTTCCAAATATGGAGAAAGTATATAAATACCGCTAATTGTAAACTCCATCAATCTGATCTGGGGCTCACATTCAGCACAGGAGCCTGTGTAACCTCTGCATCCCTGTAGGTCTGAGCTCACATTCCATGGTCACAGCTAGGAACCTTCTAGGCTGCATTCATTTCAGGACCCATCTTCCTCGAGTGGCAGAGTATGTTGACCCAGCCTCTACTCAGAGTGGGGCAGTCCCTACCATGGTTGTTCCACACTTAGGGCAAGGAGTAAGTTTGATTTTTTTGGGGGGGAGGTGATTTTTAAGTGCAAAAACTATGGAAATCACTCTTCTGACTGTTAACACATCATTCTAGAAAAAGAAGAAAAAAATCTAAGCACTAAGAAATAAGCAGTAGAGAACCAGAGGTGGCACACCAGGTTGAATGCACACATTACAGTACACAAGGAGCCAGGTTCAAGCCTCTGGTCCCCACCTCCCGGGGGGGGGGGGGGCGACCCACAAATGGTGAAATGGTGCTGCAGGTCGGTCTTGGTCTCTCTCTCTCTCTCTCCCTCTCCCTTTCCCTCTCTCATTTTCCTTCCATCCCAATGTCTTTTTCTGCAGAATAAGTAATTTTTAAAACGAAAGAAAGAAACAAGCTGCTAATTGCATAGGAAGCTCCAAACAGAAGCTGAGTTGATAGGTGCCTTTTCCATGAGCCTAGCCAGAGCATGAGCCTCTCTTATATGTCTGCCTGTGATAATTAGCCCCTAGAGCAAGTTCTGTACAGAGCAGCAGGGAGACAGACAGTAAAACCACAGGGACCCCAGTTATGTGAAAGGGGGGGTGTAAGAACTAATTACTTCCCTGGACCACTCAGGAAGCAGCTGGCCACCTTGCCACAGTGAGTTCAAAGGCATCTAGATGGCTTGCCTTAAGTTGATGATATTGAAATACTAAAGTAGGCACGGTGGGCTGGAAGGACACATGGAAGAGAGAGAACAGTGGACAGCAGGTGTGGCTTGGCCAAAGCAAGCCCCAGCCCTGGCATGACTTCCACATCTGCTGGATCCCTTGAGCCAGTCTCAGCTCCCTATCTGAGTGAGAGGTGGAGCAGGAATCAGATTAATAACAACATCCTTTGTAGGTGGTACCAGGGGACAAATGAATCCAGGGCCTTGCATTTTGACGGTGTGGCCCAGTGGTCTCCCTCTCCTCCTTAATTTTCTGTCTTTTGGTTTTTTTTTTCCAGTTATTTAAGAATAATTGAAAAGAGTGTGGTGTAAGAGGGGTACAATTGCATACAATTCTCACAACCATAATTCCATATCCCCTCCCATCCATTGGAAGTTTTCCTATCCCTTTTTTTAAACTGATTTAATAGTAATCAACAAGTTCATTGGATAAGAGGGACACAGTTCCACACACACCCCCCACCAGAGTTCCACATCCCACCCCCTATGGGAAGCTCCCCTACTCTTTATTCCTCTGGGAGCCTGGACCCAGGATCATTATGAGGTGCAGAAGGTGGGAGGTCTGGCTTCTGTAATTGCTTCTCTGCTGGACATGGGCATTGTCATGTGGGTCCACACCCCCAGCCTGTTTCTATCTTTCCTTAGTGGGGCAGGGATCTGGAGAGGTGAGGTTCTAGGACACACTGGTGAGGTCGTCTGCCCAAGAAAGTCAGGTTGGCATCATGGTAGCATCTGCAACTTGGTGGCTGGAAAGCATTAAGATAGAAAGCAGAACAAATTGTTTAATAATCAGGAACCTAGAGGTAAGAGCATAACAGATGAAATATGGGGTCTCCATTTCGGAAATAGCTAGTAGGCCTATTCTGGGTATATTCCCAAGGGCCTGTGACTTTACTAAATGTAGGCTGAAAGTATTGTCTGGGAGGATTATGTCAGAGTTCAGGATAGGACTAGAAAGCTGGATCAGAGCAGAGAATGGCTCCCAAATGTGGGGAAAATATATAAATACCATTAACTCTAAACCCCATCGCTCTGTCCCAGAGAAATGAAAGCAGGAAAGAAAGAAAGTCACCAGAGCACCACTCCACCACTGGTGGAGCTCCCCATGGTGCCACTGGATGCTTCCATTTGGTGCTGGGGATCGAATCCAGGGCTTTCTATAAGGCACACATTCTACCAGGTGACGTATCTCCTGGCCTGAGAACTCCATGTTGACAGAGGGAAATGAGTGGAATCGATCAATCGAGGTGATCTAGCCCTTCACCACCACTGACAACTGCCCCCCCCCCCAAAAAAAGCAAAAAAAAACCCTCAGCATCTGCTTCAATTTTGCATCATCTGATCATGGAAAACTAACTTGTAGAAGTAGTTCACTGAGTAATTTCAACAGGCGGCAAAAACACTGTCACACTTTGACAAGTAGCACATTTTAGGCCATTTTGTTTGCAGAACCAGATCCTCATTGCAGGCAGGATTTCACCATGCCTGGGCCACTTTTTAATTCTGACAGAGAGACGGGAGCTTCCTCTGGTGCCATAGCACCTTCCACGTGTTGCCTGGGCTCAAGCCTGGATCACGTGCATGGCAAGGCACACTCCCTGCCTGGTGAGTTCTCTCACCAGCCCTAAAGGTCAGTCTCTCTACCTGGGTTCACTTCCGGTGGCTGGTGGGGGTGAGGGGTCTTAGGCCAAACTAGGCTCCTGAATAAAGTCCATGGCCAAGTCACCTCAGCTCTGTAGTCTATTTGAAAATCCAAACCACAGACAAGCTCAAGTCTGAGTAACTAGGATCTCTGCACTCACCTCAGTTGAAACAGTGATGTCTGAACCTTGACTAGACTTGCCTGGCTAATTCTGCTCGACCTATGCAGGTGGTATATACCCAAACCCAACATCAGAAATGCTGTGGTGGGCAAGAAGGATGTTTAGAAAGTGCTTCGAGGGGGCCGGGTGGTAACACAGCAGGTTAAGTGCACAAGGCGCCAAGCACAAGGACCTGCGTAAGGATCCTGGTTCCAGCCCCAGTTCCCCACCTGCAGGGTGGATCACTTCACAAGCGATGAAGGAGGTCTTCAGGTGTCTGTCTTTCTCTCCCTCTCTCTGTCTTCCCCTCCTCTCTCCATTTTCCTCTGTCCTATCCAACAACAATGACAGCAACAACAACGGCAGCAATAATGATAAGGGCAACAAAAAAAAAGAAAGAAAAAAATGGCTTCCAAGAGCAGTGGATTCATAGTGCAGACACCAAGTCCCAGCAATAACCCTGGAGGCAAAAAAAAAAAAAAAGTGCTTCAAAACAGGAACCTGGAGCCCAGAAACCATTCAGGTCAGCTGTGGAAATCTGAAAACTTTCCATACAGAGCCAGAATAATGCATAAGGTTCTGGGTTCACGTCTCAGCACCACAGATGACGGCAAGGCTCTTCTAGCTCTTTCTCCATCCCCTCTCAGAACATAAGCAAGCCTTTAAAATCACCTTGAAGAGCTGGAGAGCACCTGGCTAAGTGAGCATATTACCATGCCAAGCCCCAGGCCCCCACCTGCTGTCGGGATGCTTCAGGAGCAGTGCAGGAATGTTGCAGGTGTCTCTCTGTTTTTCTCTCTGTATCCCTTCTCCCTCTCAGTTTCTCTGTCCTACCAGATAAAGCAAAACTTAAAAAAAAGGCACATTAAAAAAAATCCTAGTGAGGGGCTGGGAAACATTGTCATAACCTCTAAGGAGAAATGACCAGGCATGTGAGTGGCTAGCTACCAGGAGAGAAGAGTAGAATCCAGAAGAAACCCCAGGTTGAGCGGAGGAAACCGTGGTCCCATCAGCAAGATGAGGAAGTCAGCAAGAGAAAGGAGTACTTGACCTTGTTGGATAAAGAAAGACGCATTTTCTTTCCATGTCCATAAGTAGCCATGCTGTTTAGTGTTTGGAGGGCTTCCATTTGTCACTTGGATAGTCTTTGAAAGGTTGTCTCCTAAAACTCCGCTATTCTGTTGCATTCAGTGGCATGTGGTGGTGGGAGTTCACAGGCACAGTTCAGGGCCTGTGGAGACACATAGCCGATGAACGAAAATTCTAGAAAGAAGGTGGCAGCTGGGATGCAGAAGGCAAGGACAAGCACTGGTGTGATCAGCCTCATGGGGACATGGTGTATGGGGAGGAAGGGGCTGCCAGAAAGTGAGAAGGTGGTGGGGCTAGGGAGAAAGCATAGTGGTTCTGCAGAAAGACTTTGATGGGGGCCAGGCGGTGGCTCACCTGGTTGAGTGCACACATTACCATCTGCAAGGACCTGGGTTCAAGCCCCAGTTCCCTTCCTGTGTGTGTGTGGGCTGCTTCATGAGTGGTGAAGCAGGTCTGCAGGTATCTCTCTGTCTCTCTCCCTATCTTCCCCTCCCCTCACAACTTCTCTCTATCCTATTAAATAAAAATATAAAAAACAACAGTAGATTCATAGGGCCAGCACGGAGCCTCAGCAATAAGCCTGATGGGAAGAACCAAAACAAACAAACAAAAAAACTCATGCCTGTGGCACCAAAAGTCCCAGGTTCAATCCCCAGCACCACCATAAATCAGAGCTGAGCAGTGCTCTGGTGCATTGAGTGAGTGAGTGAGTGTGTGAGTGAGTGAGTGAGTGATAAGGTGGCAGGTGGGAAGGTGGTCACAGTCCTGTGATAGGTTATTTGTATGTGGAGGGGGAGCATGTGTCACGCTCTGTGCCGTTCTGAGGGCCCTGCCTGTCCTCTCCTCACATGTTTGCAAAGCGGAGGCGTGTCTGCCTGGCTACCAGGACCCCTGTGCCAACCAGATATGATCTGCTTGAGAACTGTCGCAACCTCTCCAACACCCGATTGCATATCTGCCCTCAGGTCCCAGGGCTCTTTTGCCCAAAGTGCTGGTGCCAGTCGTGTACCTAGCTTGCACTCCCAGATCTCTGTAGAACAAGGCAAGAGCCCCCCAGTCGCTTGTGATGGGAAGGTTCTCTTGCAGAGCTGCATGGGAGTAACTAGAGCCTGCATGCATAGCAGGAGACCGCCTCCCCTCCTCCTGGGCACCTGTAAATTCCCCGCAATTACTTTTGGGCCCTGTAGCTCCAGGCGTGACACCTCTATAAATAAAGCAGCTGGGTACTAGGTCCCCAGTGAGCCAAGAGCAGGCTGGGGACAGAAGAAGCTGCTGGCATCCTGGGATGTGCCCGGTGACCTTAGGGAGGCTGGCACTTACGGAAGGACAGAAGAGAGGGGGACCCTTCCCAGTGAACATAGGCACCCGGTGGCGGGGTCCCATCCTTCCATGACCACTAACAGTGGAGCTGGTAGCCAGCCCACCTCCTGCCCTGTGGCATTCGTCACTGTGGCATTCGTCTCGGCCTCAAGGCAACTGCGAGACACAAATGATTCATCCCCAGTCTCCTGGTTTCCTCTCCAGAGTCAGCCATCATGTGCTTCCCTGACTCCCTGGTGCTCCTTTCCTCCCTCCTTTCCTCCCTCCTTTCCTCCCTGTGATCCCTGGAGCCCTACCTAAGCCAGCACAGTCGAGTTGCACTTCTGTGACGTGGCACCCAAGAACCCCGGCTAGTGCTGGCGACCACAGCACCCTCCTTTCTGCGCCCAAGAACCAGAGGAGGGGCAACTGCAGCCCAGCCAGTCAGCCATAGCACTCAAGCTCCTGGGGAGCCAGTGAGTGTCTGTCCTGCTGTCTAGAGAGAAAGACACACACACAGACACACAGAGAGAGAGAGAGAGATTAAGAAAAGAAGGAGACAGGCTTTTCTTCTTCTAGCGTTTGCCCTTCTTCCATAGCCAGTCAACAGCGTCAGGTTGAGCCAGATGTAAAGTTTCGAGACCTCCTTTGAATCTGGAGAGGTGGCAGTCGTTGACTGTGTGGGTCATAGTCTGTCTGTAGCCACAGGGGCAGTTCGGGTCGTCTCTGGCTCCCCAGCGATGGAACATAGCGGTGCATTGGCCGTGGCCTGTTCGATAGCGATTGAGGAGGGCCCAATCATAACGTGCTAGGTCAAAGCCGGGTTGACGCTTGCAGGGGTCTGTGATGAGGTGTTTGTTCTTTACCTCAGCTGACTGCCAACTCTGTTTCCAAGAGTCTGGAACAGAGAAGTTCAGTGTAGGCATAGGGGACCAGATTGGGTGACGAGACGTCAAGCGTTGGACAGGGTGGGCGAAGATATCTGCGTATATTGGCAGGTCCGGTCGAGCGTAGACGTGGGAAATGAACTTAGATGATGCCGCATCCCGACGAATATCTGGCGGGGCGATGTTGCTAAGAACTGGCAGCCATGGAACCGGGGTGGAACGGATGGTTCCAGAAATTATACTCATGGAGGAATATAATTTGGAATTGACCAAGTGGACATGGGGGCTACGGAACCATACTGGGGCACAGTATTCTGCAGTGGAATAGCATAATGCCAGAGATGATGATCGTAGTGTGGAAG
Organism: Erinaceus europaeus; assembly: GCF_950295315.1. Taxonomy (NCBI): domain Eukaryota; kingdom Metazoa; phylum Chordata; class Mammalia; order Eulipotyphla; family Erinaceidae; genus Erinaceus; species Erinaceus europaeus. Next base: position 192,471,535 of record NC_080163.1, on the reverse strand, counting down.
CGCTCGCGCCCCATGAGGAGCTGGCCAGTCTTGCAATGATGTGATTCCTCGCACCCACCTTTGCTGCAGTTTTTATGAGATGTTCGTGAAATGACAGGGTGCGATCGAGAGTAACGCCAAGATAGACTGGCTGGGCTTCATGCCGGATTCTTGTATCATCAAGCTACACATTAAGCTGACACGAGGCCGAGGCATGGTGTAGATGGAAAACAGATGATACCGTTTTTGCAGTGCTAGGGATTAGTCGCCATTTTTTACAGTAATCAGATATCAGAGACATGTCTTTCGTGAGTGTTTCCTCGAGGATGTCGAACTTGGATGCCTGAGTAGCACAGCAGATGTCATCGGCGTAGATGAACTTCCTTGAAGAAGACAGGCTCTGATGAGGGGACACAGTCTTGGAGGGACTGAAGAAAGGGGTCTTGAGCCAGCCAGCTGAGCCCCTTAGCCGAGCTCCTGCATTCTCTGGCCTTCTTGACGTCTCTTTTCCACACTAGGTCCCGTTTGTCCCAGTTGCCATGTTTTAAGGCATGTGGGCCACATACCAGGCTGAACCTTCCCTCTGCCCTGGGTGAGAACTCGTTACCAGGAGACAGCCCGGGTCCTCAGATGTCTAGAGTCATCTTTCCTGAGTGCCTGCCAGGGGCCTGTGTTCTGTCTTTTCCACAATGGGCTCAGCTGACACGCATCTTTGTTTTCCTGACAAGTGTTCCCACTACCGAGGCCACGAATCATGGACTTGCCTGACTTAGAAACTGAGCTCCTTCTCAGTCCACGTCCCTCCCTGCTCCTGCCTCTATCAGATGTCCTGGTGGTGGGTCCAGTGTGGTTTTTCACCCTTAGAGACCACAGGAATGTTGGAGATGCCTGTTGGAAGCTAGGAGACCCCCCTCACTTGGTTTGCCTCAGGTAAACGAAAGACACTTCTCTAACTCAGTGTTAGTTCTCACCCAGGTAGTGACTTTCAAAGTGATCTCCACCTCCTTGACATTAAGAGAGGAGACCTCTTTAAAGGCCCGTCCTATTTGAGAAACAGGCCTCCTATAGATCTTAACAGTCTCAAGTGAGGCCGTCACAGCAAGTACCATCAATCAGGACTGTCTTCCGCTGACGTGTTGGTGGCTGCTTCGTGCAGAGCTGACTCATGCAAAAAGTTGTCCGGCAGCAAAGAGCACAGATGGGCTTTCTCGGGCAGCAAGACATCCCTCACTGCCTGAGGTGAGCTGAAATCTCACCATTGTTTCCAGAATAGCACTGTCGGAGTCACAAGTAGCCAGCCACCCTGCACCAGAGAAGCATTTTGCCTCCAGCCCACAGAGGCAGCCTGTCTCTCCCAGGAAGACTGGGGCACAGTGCTTCTCCCACGGGGTGCAGAGAAGTTAAGCCAACTGGTAACTGGATGGAACTCGACTACTGGTGTGGTGAAGAGAGAGCATGGGCTGAGTAGTCACATGGATGCTGGAGACACCCTGAGCAGCTCACAGGGGGAAACACCAGAAGCAGATCCCATCAGGAAAGAACTTGCAGAGTCACTGGGGTTTGAGAAAAGCCTCCGTTAAAAACAACCGAGGACAGAGATGAATGGCGTTTAGGGTTGAGGTGAATGGACCATGTCCAGGGAGCCTTTGATTCCCTGCCTGTGTGCAGTCTGGATTCACAGCTGCTTGTGCAACTTGCGGGGTTTATTTTACTAAGAGCTCCCTTTTTGTGGTGTAGACAGAAAACACAAATTACGTAGTCAGTTAGACACCCACATAAGATACGCCCTCCCCACTGCCACGCCATATGTCCTCCAGGGCTGGGTCTTAAGTGACAGGTGCCCCCCCCCCCCAGGTTCAAGCGATGCCACTTGGCCTTTGTGGAAAATCCTCACTCCCACCTGTTCTCAATTAACTAAAAGAAATCTAAAGAGGGTTTCTGCTTTCAGAACAAAAAAGCAACTGTGTGACCAGTATTGTTTTGGCAGCAGCTATGTGCACCCCAGAGAACAAGAGCCCCCACCCCCAGATCCTCCTTCCCAGAAACTGCTTTCTGCAGACTGCGTGCTTATCTTGCCGCTGTCTGTGGCTGCCCTCCTAGGACTTGTGTGTTATTTGGTAGATGGTTTGGGGATATAGAAACACTCCAGCTGATTTTCATGTCGGCCAGTGGTCCTTGCTCCTGTGCTGTGCCGTTTCAGTTTGGGAACATGTTCCATGGGCACACTCTTATTTGGGGATAGCAGGAGAACCATATTTACAAAAAGTGGCAATACCATTAACGTGTTGTATAATTTGTCCTTTATTCTCATCACACCATTCCATTCTCTACCTTTAGCACGAAAGCAAGAGATCATCAAAGTCACTGAACAGCTCATTGAAGCCATCAACAGTGGGGACTTTGAAGCTTACACGTGAGTCATCCTCCACCCCCAGCCCCCTGCTCTCACATAGAGGGCTCTTCCCCGCACACCTTCACGGCTGTTCAACCCCAGGTAGGATTTGTCAACAGCAGCTTTATCCCATGGCATTAATGACTTGGGTGTTGTCAGGAGAGAAGTAAATGGATTTAAGGTCTCAGAGAAGATAAGGCTTATACCTGGGCAGCCAGGACATGACCCAGTGGGGAAAGTCTGCTCCTTACCCCGCTGGAGGCCTTGGACTCAGTCCCCAGTACCTGGGGGTGGGGGGAGTACTGGATGGTGGAGCCATGCCCTGGTGTCTTTCCCTCTCAAACATTCAAACATGTAATTTCGATATCGAGCTGTTAGACTGGGAAGCAGCTCAAAGGTGGTGTCACATATACACAAGGTGTCCTGGGTTCACTCCGTGGCAACACACATATTTTATTTCAAATAGAAGACTTCTTCCAGGACCAAGTGCAGAAAGAAGCACAGACACAGTTCCTCTTGAGATGCTCACAGTCCATGTGAGCAAAGACACAGGCACAGAATGGATGTGTTTGGGCTCAAGAAGGCTCCCCTTTGCCCCCAGACCCCCAGCCTCAGTCCTGAGGTGCTGGGTCAGAGCCGGCAGTGGGGAGGCTGCACCCAGCACCACCCCTGTCCCAGAACAGCTCTGCCTCATTTTGCCACTTTCCCATTCTTGTGCTTTATCTCTGAAGAGAATTTGAAGAGAGGATTCAAATGCTCAAAGTCTGCAGACCTCTAGATCCTAGGAGCTCTGGATGAAGATGCTCTAAGCTAAGATAGCAATTAAGATTGTAACTTGTCTGTGAATTACTAGGTCAACTCTTGATATTTGGATACAATTAGAAATTACTCTGAACTGTCTTTTTACACCCTACTAGTGAGGACCTCTTGAGCAAAACAGTTAAATGCAGTGGGGGTGGTGGGGAGAGAGAGATTGCATCTGATCACTTTAAAGCAGGGGAAGAGCACATAACCCAAGATCAAGCCCAGTTTCCACGGCACTGAAGGAGAATTTGATGCTGTGGTCTTTTCACACACTGTCTGTCTAAAATAATATTAATCAGAAGTTAGCAAACAATAAAGACTGTGAAAAGGCATAGGGAGTTTGTTGAAGGTGTTTAAAAATGACTCTTGGTTTGCTTTTTCTCACAAGAAAGAAAGAAAAAAAAAAAAGGACAGTCTTTCAAGATTCTGGCTTCTGGTGGTGGTAACCATACAGGAGTGGCTATTTCCTATATTCTCCAATAGGTTAGACTGTTTTTGTAAGGTAGTTCCTTGAGACATGGCATGAGTTGAATAGTGGCCTTGCCAGTGGAGGCCTGTATTCTGTCCTGACCTTGTACTGTTGGGTTCAGGACGGCCTGATAGAACCTTCCACAGAAGAGCCATCTGCATGGCTGAGTATGTGGGTAAAGCTGTCAGCTGGCCCTGACAATGTCTGTGTGTTCTCTCTCTCTCTCTCTTCCCCATTCCTCCCCCCCCTTACACACATACACACACACACACACACACACACACACAGCAGCAGCAGCAGCAGCAGCATTGTCAATGCTTTCCATAGCTTAATATCCTAAGCTTGTTACCACACAGGCACACACACAGATGTAGAAAGAAAGGTAGATTTGTAAAGAAGGGAGTAGGCCCTGTGAAAATCAGTTCTGTTCTGCCTCCTCTGCTGTCCCTTGTCTTATGTCTTGTGTGCAATGCTGGGATCCAACCCGGAGCCTCACACACATGAAGCTCTACCACTGAGTCACCTCCCTGGCCCCTGGTAATTCTGTGTTAAATAGCTAACTTTCCCAAGGAAGCCCCACTGACTTTCTCTGCACGTGGACTGTGCTGCACTTCTGTGTCAAATTGTATTTATAGGACTAAAAAGGGAAAGCTAATTTGTGCACTGGAACCCGTGTTTTTGAAAATTTAACAAAACAACGAGCTCAGTTATGTCTTGGTGACATCACCAAGAAAGTATAGGATGTGGTAACAGCCTTCAAATCAGTATAAAACTATAAAGGCTTGACATGCAGAAAGGATCAACGAGTTATTCCAAACGTGTTTCATTTCAGAACCAGAGTTAGCTGCATGGAGCTTACTTACCATGTGCCTTCAACGTGGCGTGCATTTAAAAGTCATGAATCTAAGAGCAAGGAGGAACATTTGGACAAGCCTGAGGACTGTTCCTTAGATACCCAGAATAGTTTTCTCATGGGCTGCCCTCTGCTGTCACTAGTCACGTGTTAATATCTTGTTCCCTCAGCGTTTTCCACAGAATGCTGACTGTTCCTCAGCCTACCTTACCAAGGAGAATACTGGAAGTCTCATATTCTTGGGAGATTTGGAGACGTCTCCACTGACTGATGTATATAAGAATGAGTATACATGAAACAGGAAAACATTTTAACTAACTCACTGACTGGCTATTTTATTCTCCTAACAGAAAAATCTGTGACCCTGGCCTAACGGCTTTCGAGCCTGAAGCTTTGGGGAACCTAGTGGAAGGGATGGACTTCCATCGGTTCTACTTTGAAAATGGTACGTGACTCCTTCACTGCCTAACATACCTTTTCCAAATTCCACTAGAGTTTATCCCAGATGAAAAGATTCTCTGGCTTCTCCCCACAAGAGTTTTTTTACCTCAGCCCAATATTTCACATCAGACACATTTTTTATGTTTGGAATATACAACATGAGTATTGACAGACTTGGAAGAATTGGGGTGGGCTTTGGAGAATGACTATAGAAAAAAAAATGACCTTGGCATTTTGGGTACATCCCATCTAAGCCCTAGGAGGCATCTGACAGAAGCTGTAAAAATGAGCTGACAAAACATGAACTAATCATTTCACGTTTTCTATGGAGATCAGTTATGTAGGAACATGAGAATCCCGCAGTACACAGGAAGAGCATCAGTAGCATCACCAAGCCTTGGCCCCAAGCACGGTGTGGACTGGCTCTGGTTTACTCGACGTTGAGACTAGGTCTGACTCCTGTGTGACCTTCCTTCTCTTTCCAGCTTTATCCAAAAGTAATAAGCCCATCCACACCATCATCCTGAACCCCCACGTGCACCTGGTGGGCGAGGACGCCGCCTGCATCGCCTACATCCGGCTCACACAGTACATGGATGGCAGCGGGATGCCCAAGACCATGCAGTCCGAGGAGACGCGCGTGTGGCACCGCCGTGACGGGAAGTGGCAGAACGTTCATTTCCATCGCTCGGGGTCGCCCACAGTCCCCATCAAGTAAATATCCCCCGCGGTCGGCCTCTGCGTCCACGGGCCCCTGGCTGGTCTCTCTCCCTTCTCCCCTCACCCCCACCGCCACCCCTTGTCAGCAGCAATGGTGTCTGTCCTGTGGGAACAGTGTGACCCTGGTGTTCAGTGGCCCTGGTGGGAACAGAGGCCCCTGTGAGCAGGGAGCCTAGGAAGTCACTGGAAAGAGCAGCCAGACCAGCTGTCTGGAGGCTATGACAGAGCAGCAGGTAGATGACCCTGTGACACAGCGGCTGGAAGACAACCGTGGAGCCCGTTTCTCTAAGGATAAAGTCAGGAGGTTCGCGCCTTGGTAGAGCAATCTGCATCTGACCTCATCATCACAGTGGGTCCTGGGAGGGGATGTGGGGATGGAAATAGAGAGCAGTTTCTGAAAAAGGAGCTTCACAGATGACCCATGGAGACTCAGTTATGCATACTAGGAGAACTGATCACATTCAGCATATGAAACATGTTAGGTGGGGGTCGGGCAGTAGCACAGTGGGGTAAGTACACATGGCAAAAAGAGCAAGGACTGGCTTAAGAATCCCTGTTGGAGTCCCCGGCTCCCCACCTGCGGGGGGGGGGGCACTTCACAGGCGGTGAAGCATGTCTGCAGGAGTCTGTCTTTCTCTCCCCCTCTGTCTTTCCTCCTCTCTCCATTTCTCTCTGTCCTATCCAACAACAGCTATAACAACAATAGCTATAACAAGGGCAACAAAAGTGGGAAAAGTGGCCTCCAGGAACAGTAGATTTGTAGTGCAGGCACCGAGACCCAGCGATAACCCTGGAGGCAAAAAAAAAAAAAAGTGTTAGATATTTCAGTGTCTGTCCATACTAGTCTAGCTCAGAGGTCAAGTTTGCTCTCTGCCAGCCCTTAACTAGTCATATACTTGTTACACATCTCCTAGGTGCTTAACTCCTACCAGATTAAATGAGGTAAAAGATACTGGTAACAAGGAGCTTGTTCTAGTTCAGAAAACAAGACATCACTAACACAAACAAAGAAACATGATGATGTAATTTAATTATCAGTTTCAAGGTAGAAATGGCAGAATGGACTCAATGACCAGTGTAGCAAACTCTATTCCACTTTGACAGTACTCTTGGTCTACAAGATAGAATTCCTAACAAGATGGTCTTTGGGCTGGAGATACAGCACAGTGGTTAATCAAAGAGACTTTCATGCCTGAGGCACCAAAGGTCCCAGGTTCAGTCCCCAGCACCACCATAAGCCAGAACTGAGCTCTGGAATAATTAAAAATAAAAATTAATAAAATATTTTTTAAAAAAATTAAAAAGATGGCCTTAAGTGATGCATAGAATTTGTAGACAAAGGAAGGTCCCACAAGCAAGTGAGGGAAGCTAATCCAAGCTCAAACATCATGAAGAAAAGCAGTGTCAAGACCACCCCATAAGGCAGAGAAGACAGAAGGTGTGGCAGGCTGGCTCTGCTCGGGACGGTAAAGGGACTAATGGCCTCAGCAGCGACATGGGAAGGTGGAAACAAAAAGGGAGCGTGAGACTCCACGGGAGTTTGGCCCCACTGCTGGGCCGTATCCCAATCATCACATCAAAACCCCCTGGTAATATTTGGGGGGCCAGTGGAGATTGGCATGGGAAGATCAGTTCATACAAACAGCCACTCGACTCACTAGAATCTGCCACTGGCAACTGTGGTAAATCCCTTTCTTGGAACATGTTCCTGGGTGGTCTTCCGAGAGCCCCCATTCCCACCCCACCCCCGTAGCCTTCATGATTACATATCACAGTTGGTTTGGTAGAGAGAAAAAAAGTGGAGTCAATAAGAACACAGAGGCTGGAAATTAATTCTGAAAATAGTAGCTGTGTAATTAAGGGAAAGACACATAAAAATGGATACAGTAATTATGAAGAGCTCTAGCTTAGCGTGGTTTTTATTGCAAAGAAAGGATGGTACAAACTGCCAGTTGAGGACGAGAGGGAGTCACTACAGGCACACAGTGCCAGAGGCCCAGAGTGGTGGTGGGATAGAGCCTACGTAAGAAAAGTTCATTTTGCACCACGTGGCTTAAGTGGGGCTTCTCTTAATAGGCCATCCTGTATTCCAAATGGGAAAGAAAACTTCTCAGGAAGCACCTCTTTGTGGCAAAACATCTAAGGTCTGCAAACCATTCACATATGGGTCTTGTAAGTAACACCCGGCTCCGCTTACGGGCTCGCCGGAGCCCCTGACTGAAAAGCCGCGTGGCTGCTTCTCCTCCCTTTGAGGAGATTCCCCCCCTTGTGTTTTCATGCCGTGAAAACCAGCAAAGGCCTCTGAACACGGGAAGCATTTTTGCATGAGCTCTTAAGCCTAACCTTTGGTCCCATTTGACAGCAGAAGCCGCCATTTTGAAGGTACTCAGCACTGAGAAAGACTCTTCATACGAACTGTGGTCTTGTAGAATACCAAGGAGCTCTCACTTTAAATGCAATTAAGTCTGGATCATGCAGACAGCTCTCCATTATCTGAACCCTTTGATTTGATTTTGATTTTGATTTTGTGTGTGCGTGTGTGTATCTGGGAGAGTGGGGGGTGGAGGGGGACTTGAGCGTCCGTCAGCCGTGGCTGTTGCGTGGGTCCAGGGATCAAAACCAAGAGACCGCTCGCCTCCCGTGCACTGGCTCCTGACCCCAGCATTTCATCTGCCTCAAGCTTCTGCAGCCTTGGATATCTAAACCACTCTCCACAAGGCTGTAAATCCCTGCTTTTGGCTCAGGTTAATATGTCAGTTAATTGGCTCTGCCTGACTGGGTTATCACACCATTTGACCACGAGGGCAGGCAGGCCACACAAGGAACTCAAGCAGAAAGTTAGAGCTCACAAAGTGGGTATTCCGGAAGGTAATTGAAAGTTGGCTGGGACTCAAGCCCTGCCTGGGTCCTCATGCTTTCTTTCGACTACCTCCCAGATCCCCCTGGGCTTGGCCAGGGATTTTAAGGTCTGCTACCTCTCCCCCTACTTGTTGGTCTAAAGAAAGATTACCTCCAATTAAATATATATATATATATATATATATATATATATATATATATATATATATATATACCAGCTTTACTTCTGCAGATGATGTGTCCCTTCTAATTTGACTTCTAGGTTTGAACAGGACAGAAGCTAAAGGTGAAATTGGACTTTGAGTCTATGGAGCCAGTTAACACTTGTTAATTGAGCTAGTAAACGAGGAAGACTCCAGGTGCATGTTTAGGCTGAAGCATGGAGTCCAGGCCTCTTCCCTTTAGCTCACTCAGCTCAGCTCCACACAGACAAACCGACACAGAATTCACACCTATTTCCCCTTTCAGCGTTGCCTCTGTGTGACACCCCGAGTGCTTTATCTTTGACGATCACAAGCCAAGCCATCCCACAGAGCCCGTCCAGTCTCTTACTTCAGTGAGGCTATACCACCCCACCCCCCGGAGCCTAGCCAGGGCTCTGACGAAGCCGCATGCAGGTATTTCTGTCAAATAACACGATTTCTCTCCCACCCAACCCACCCTGCCCCTTTTCTCATATCCTTCCAGCTAAACGTCAGCAGTGCCACTTCTGCAGTCTCTGTTCTCCGGGCACCAGGGCCGTGCCCCTCGTCTTCATGCATGTTTCCGAGTGCATGAGGCTGTGAAGGTTCTCCACGTGCTGCATTTGTGACTCAACCCCTTGTCATCAGCTCTCCTTCCTCCACACTGTTTACACACCAGCCCTGAGGATTGGCCTCCAAGGCTGAAGTCACTGCAGGCAGACAGGGGAGGGGGCCAGGAGACAGCCCCACCTCATCCAGTTTCTCCATTCATGCCAAGACTCAACAGACTTCAAAAAACAACCTGCTGTTCCCTGAATGACAGTTTGTAAGAAAAAAATGTCCTTTTTTTTTTTTTTAAACTCCTTACTGTTCAACTGTTTGGGCTTGTTTAACAAAAATAAAGGGGGTGGGGGGGCTCCAATTTCCAGGTATGGTGCTGGTTTGAAACTGGCAACTAGCACTGAGAACTTTGTTGCCATTTAAGAATGTAAGAGGGTCCCAGTGTGGGCGAAAGTCACTGGATGTGCGTGGAAGCGAGAATTGGTTCACTTGCTTCCATCTGAAGTCCTCTCTCTTTTTGGTCAAAGTGGAACTGGAAAAATTCATCATCTGTGAGTTTGATCACTTTTGAATACACTCACAGAGTTCGCTGAATTAGGAGTCTTCTGTTGCTTTCTCAAATCTCTTTGCTTCTTTTCATCCTGTTTCTTTGTTCCAGTTGTTTGCTTCCATTTTGTCTTTTTTTTCTTCTTTCTTTCTCTTTGGGGCGGGTAGGGGCAGAGGAGCAGGAAGATCTAAGTAATATGCGAAGAAAGTGAAGTTTGCAAAATGACGGCAAAGGAAAAACCAAGACCTTGAAGCAGGTGGCTAAGTCCCACTTGGAGAACCTTCAGGGGCCACCGGAATGTCCTCTAAAAGATTCCCAAGGGGTTTTTACCCCACTCGGGCCTTAGTCTGGACACAGGGGCCCTGTAGTGAAATCCTTTCAACTTCTGATCAAAGCTAGTCTGTTCCGACTTTACTTCAGCACACCTTGCTATTGGGGGAGAGTTCCAGGAGGCTCCCCAGTGGATGGAGAGTCTGATTTTTGTGCGAAAGTTCTTGGTTTTGGCTGTGGGTTGGGGCACCCCTCCTCAGTGACTGGGTGTTTGTTTGTTTGTTTGTTTGTTTAAAGTCTGGAAAGGCCTGCAAAGCATTTTCCATTTTTTCTGAAGCATTCTAAACTGGATGCTTTGTGACTTTTTTTTTTTTTTTCAGGATAACATCTCCTCCCTGGAGAAGTTAGAATTTTCCAGTTAGAAAGGAAGGGGCGAAAGGTAAGAAGGAGGGAGGGAGGGAGGGAGGAAAGGAAGAAAGGAAGGAAGGAAGGAAGGAAGGAAGGAAGGAAGGAAGGAAGGGAGGGAAGAAAAGGGAGTTAGTCAGGCAATGCCCCAGTCACCATTGTGCTCCTCAGGTGTCTATTTCTCCAGTCCCTGTGTGGCATTTTCTCACCCTGAAATGCTATGTACTATGTTCTGCATGGTCTCCCACCCACATTCTTTTACCACCATCCTCAGAAAGCCTATTTTTAAAACAGATGCAAAAACAAAACACACACACACACCCCACCTCTCTCTTCTCGTTTCACCTTTCTGTGATTTCCTGAATCACCTTAGATATTGTTGCTAGTGGATGTATGGTAGATGGATTGAAGCTTTCCTGATAATTATTACACGATTCAGAACAATATATATTTAAAATAAATATATGCAGTCAATGTATTGAGCCATGTTAACCTGCCAATGAGATATGTGAAAAAAAAAGTAATGGCCTCATTTTTCCCTTTATCATTTCTTTTAGCTTTTTGTGAAGCAGCTACACGTGGCATACAAGTACTTTTAAAACACAAGTAGATATAGAATGGTTTTCTTTCTTCTTCTTCTTCTTCTTCTTCTTCTTCTTCTTCTTCTTCTTTTTTTTTACACCCTTAACTTAGCATGTGGTGTAGTATTACTGCAGATCAGATTTGTTTTCCACACCACAATGTGAGGAGATTGTGTATTCATTCTCTTCACCACGGTTGGGTTACACATTGACTATCTCCTCTCATTCTGACACACTGCAGTTTACCATGGACACTGTACATATTTCTTGCCATAATGGTAAATGACTGATTGGTATATTTAAGAGTTAATAAATTTGTGATTTCTGCTGACATGATGCGCCATTCTGGTCCATCGTGTGTGTGTGTGTGTGTGTGTGTGTGTGTGTGTGTGTGTGTGTGTGTGTGTGTGTCCCTGTTCCTGCCAACGTGTCACGTGGCTTCACTGTGGGCACTGAATAGTGGTCTCTCTGGGGGGATTCTTTCTGAGAAAGGGTTCCAAACCATGAAGAATCCAGCAAGTCCCTACACAGTGCTCTTCAGTTCCCCCCAAGCTGAGCGGGTAAGCAGCGCAGTGCTCTCATTCTCCACGCCCCCTCATCTCCAGCTGGAGTTTCTCAGCAGAGTGTCTGCGCCCCACACACCTGAAGACTATTTGCTTCTTCCTTGGGGTCGTCTGCCCCTCCTCCTTCAACTTCATTCTTATTCATTCCCTAAACTTCAAGAAGGTCGTCCTCAAAAGTTGAGAAAGAAGAATAGAAAGAGAAGTGCAAAGCAGAATCTGACTGAGTCTGGAGTATTGCACCAAAGTAAGAAATCTCTGTGGGGAGAGAGAGTGTAGATGTTCAGCTCTACTATTGTGGGGTGGGGACAGGACACAGACCTTTGGTGGCGGGAATGGTGCTGATATGCATGCCTATGGACTTAGTGTTAAAAATCACTAATCGATATTAGAGGGGGAAATGGATTGAATGTCTCAAACTTTTGGATGCATAGACCCCAGTTCTGAGTATTTACTCCGTCAACCTAAGCACTTAAGGTTTAAAAAATTAGTAAACTGAATTTTAGCACTGGGTTAAATTTTTAATGTATTTCTAATAACTTTTTGTTGTTGTTGAAATATTAAGTCACCTATAATCTTAGACCAGGAAAACCAGGAGCAACTGGTTTTGTCAGTATCTAAGATAATAGCTATTTGTAAATAGCATTAAGTGGCATAAATCATGGTAAGGTCTTATATGGTACACCAGATCCTAACCATGGTATTTTTCAAAGTAAATGAACTTCCCAGATGACTTGGTTGTAATAAGTATCTATTGCCTTCTCAAACTCTAAAACAGCAGGAACCTTCCCTTTTCCTATAATGCCCATATTTCTCCCAGTCCTGGCACCTTTGAGGCATGGACCACTTTCCTGCATGCTTCTCTTGACCCACACCATTCACTTCTGCATCTGCTGAGCTCAACCAAGTCAGTGCGATCAATACCACCTGGACATGTTTCACTTTGGATTGAGTCCAGAGATGCCAGGCCTTCAATCTCAACCCTTCAGCTCCAGTACTCTGGTGAGATCATTTCTAGCTCACAAGACTCCTCAATTCCATTTTGGGTGGTGCACTTCCTAACAAAGCCACAGAACCTAGATACAGACCAGGGCCCATGCCACAGAGCACATGTGCACATGTATCCATAAGGGAGGGGAAAATATACACCTTAAAATAAAAGTGCACAATAGTTTTCCGTGAGTCAGTAAGTGCAACAAGCAAGTAGAAAGACCTAAAACACAAAAAAAGACACCATAAAGTACTTAGTCAAACCGCTTCTGCTTAGACCTAGATACCCTCCTCACCCACTGCCTAGTTCAGGTCCCTCAATTACTGTAAGCCTAACCTTGTCAGATGCATTTTTCACTGTGTCCACAAGGCGGCAGCAACACACCATAATCCCAATTGCATTCTGTGTTGTGTGGCTTTTTGCACAGTGGATTTTAACACGTGAATGGCTCAATTTACTCTCAAAACTAGTATTGTATTTTTCCCCCTCTGGTGTATTAAGTATCTGGTGTTTAGAATATATTAACTTATTTTCCACGAATATCTTTCTTTAGTTAGGCACCTGGTAGATTCCAGGGATCATGACTGACTTCTTTTTCATTTTTAATTTAGAGGTGAGAGCCAGTGAGGGAGAAATGTGGACAGAGAGATATGAATGCAGATGGGGAGAGATAGGGAGGGAGAGGGAGAGAGAGAGAAACTACAACATGGTTCTCTCTCTTGTGAAACTTCCTCTGTACAAGTGTTCTCATATACTGACTGGTGTTTAAACAATTTTCAGTCTCTCTCTCCTTCTCTCTCTCTCTCTCTCTCTCTCTTTCATTGCCACCTGGGTTATCAACTGGGCTCTGTGCCTATAGGATGAATCAATCACTAGTCCGGGGGACCATATATTCCCTCTTTCTGTTTTTCCTTTCTTTTTTCTTAATTTGATAATAGGAAAGACTTGAGAGAGGACAGAGTGCATTGGAGCCCCTGTCAACAACCGTTCTGTGTGAATCATGAAACTTCCCCAATAAAGTGGGTTTTTAAAATGCTTAGTAAGTGTTTAGGTCAAATATCAGCACTTTTGCTCTACTGTTTATAATTGTGTATAAAGATACTTGCCAGGTTTTTATTGTTTGTTTTTACCAGAGATGAAACCACTGAATTTTCTTTCCTGGAATGATGTACCTGATGTAAAGAGCTTAAACTCCATGAGAGGAAGAGAGAATATCATTATTAAGAGGACAGGTTTGAGACGCAGTCAGACTAGGGGCTCAGGGAAGGAGAAGGGCTGTTCCTGAACTGCAGAGAATCTCTTCCCGCCACCTAAAACATAAGCCTGTAAACAACACTCTTGCCTCAACCCTACCACCTAATAGGATCGGAAAATCCCCAGGAGACAGTATTTTTCCCAAGTGCTGGAATAGTGAGGGTAAAAGTCCCGCACAAGTGGAGCACTCAGCCTCTCACACCCTGGGTCCTGGGTGCTGCCGACGTCCGGGGAGCCTGCCTCTGGCTCCTGCTGCATCTCCAGAAGCCAAATTGGCTCCCAGCCGGGCTGGCAGGCTTGTTATCAAGGGGTGCAAAGACACTGACGGGAGGGCAGGGCAGACCGATAGGAACCTGCTCAGAGCACCTGCCCCTGGCACCTGCTCAGGTCCCGGGAACCCAGTTCAGCTCCCCGACAGGCCGGCAGGCTTTTTCTCAAGGGGACCAAAGTTAACCCAGAGATGGACTCTTGCACTTCGTCTCATTTTTAAAAATCTGTTTAGAAGGAATTCCCGAGGTCCGGGTGGTAGTGCAGCAGTTTATTGCATGGGGCACAAGGACCAGTGTAAGGATGTGGGTTCAAGCCCCCAGCCCCACACCTTCAGAGGGTCACATCACAGGCAGTGAAGCAGGTCTGCAGGTGTCGATCTTTCTCTCCCTCTTCTGTCTTCCCCTCCTCTCTCAATCCTGTATCTAAACAGCACACCCTAGTGTCTATCTACAGTATCAGTCTTTGTTTCAGAACAGCAGGTAAGCCGCAAAAGAGCGGGGATTTCTAAATGTTAACTGTCACACAAACAGTAGTTTGCATCATAATCACTCTTGCAGGCTTAAACTAATTATCTAAACCGCCCAGATGGCCTAGGAGGTCCCGAGAGAAGGGAGAGGTAAACTTGTTTCTTTCCACTGCCCGTTTTTCTTATGGCAAACAGGCTTTAAAATGGGAAACTTTTCTAAACAGAAAGAGCTCTTGCTCTCAAAATTCGGGAGCTCTTTGCTTGGCTCTAGTCTCCCTTTAGGTGCATTCTACCTGTGTCCACAAGGCGGCGACATTTCACAACTCTCACTGGTGGCTGCGCCTTGCTCCCCTTGAGTGCTCATGTGGGCAGGGTGTTTGCAGTCTTTTAAGGTGAAGAGAGAAACAAACAGATGAGCCCCTGTGACTGCACCACCTCACACGGGGAAACTGACTCGCCACACACGGTTCTGTCTTCCCTTAATTTTAGCATATTAGAATGGCGGATAACACCGTCTCTGTCTCTGAGTTCCTGCAACAAAGCATCTCTCCCCTTTAACATTCAAGCTGGACTATATAAACCCCCATCAAGGCAGCTGGCATTGTAGTCTGCTGACAGCAAAGGTTTAAGTTGCCCTCACTCCTTGATTGTGTTTTCTCCTGAAAACTCCCATTCTGCTGGCAGATCATTTCAGAGTCATGGAATGAAGTGTGAGTGAGGGAGCTGGAGACTCACAGGGGCGTGTTGTTTGTTTTACTTATGCCACACACACATCAAGGTGCCCCTCTGCAGGGCCCCACTGTCGCCTCAGCTGGACTTATGGCCATAAGTCACCTTACTGGGGACAGACGTGCTGATTGGCAGGGCTGAGGCCGCCTCAGGTGTGGTTAATCTGGGGGGCGGCTCCACACCCTCCCCCTGCTTTGGGCTATCTGGGATCTGTCTGGTGGGCGGGGCCAGAGCCTGTGGGCGGGGCCTCATGTGAAGACGCCCTAGTGCGTGGGGGCGTGTCCTGCAAGTCTGCGCTTGCGCAGATTCCGGACTCAAGCGGCTATGGCGGTGCTGCTGCTCTGTCCTGTGTCCAGGGCGGGATCGCAGTGTGGACGCAGGACTGTGCCGTCCGCGCTGGGGGAACAGCCTTGAGCAGTGAGGGGTCCCCCCGGCCCACGGCAGCCCCCCCACCCGGAAGCGTGGTGAGTCCTCGTGCAGCTCTCCCCCTCCCCGTCCTGAATGGCTCCCGGGTGGAGACGCCGGCCCTGGGGGAGGGCTGGGGCGGGGCAGCAGCGCGGGCACCGGAGGCCTCGGCGCACAGGCCCCGCGCTCTCCCGCTGAGCTGTCTCCCTGGCCCGAGGACCTGCGGCGGGAGATGGCACCGCGGGCAGAGCGAGGGACTCCGTGTGTGAGGCCCAGAGTTTGATCCCAGCCACCGCCAAGGCTGCAGCGACTCTCTGCTTCATTCTCTAATAAAGCTTTTTACAAATGGTGCTTTGTGCTGTGCTTTTCCTTTCGTCCAGAGCCCCGACAGCTGCCCCGGCCCAGCCCGTGGAGTCTGCGGGTGCGGGTGCTGTGCGATCAGAAGGCAAAGCTGGAGGGGGGGGGGGTGAAGGCCGGGCAGCCGGGTGACGGGGCTGAGGGGCAGGGCACCAGCCTCCACAGTCAACAGATGCGGCCATGTCCCCATAGCCCAGGGGCTCCCCAGCTCCTGGCCTGCGGACACCTGCAGGGGTTGGGGTTCCCCTCCTGTTACCACATTGTTCAGCTCTCGCCCTGTCCCCTTCCCCAAGCAGGGGCTGCTGTATCGGGGTTCACCTGCAGCAAGCTGGGAGTTGTGTGGGTGTGGGGGGCTGAGCCGGGACCCCGGGCCGTGGGTTCAGTCCTTGGTTGTCACAGCCTGAAGAGGTTGTCAGTCAGTTTGGGGGTGCTGGGGGGATGTCCCAGGAACTCGCACATTTCTCATGTCCCGGGTCTGGGGTTCAGTCCCCCTAGGAACCCCGCCACCCCAGTGTGTGAAGCATTTTCAGCTTTTCAGGCCTCAGCTCCCCCTCCCCGTAGCCTGGAGGCGACTTGGGGGAAAAGTCCAGGAGGCGGGTGACTAGCCCAGCAGACTCCTCTCGCCTCTCACCCCCAGCTCCCGGGATCAGTCAGGCCGGTGCTCTGAGCATTTTCACACGTGTTTGAGGTTTAGAGATGAGACCTGGTGGAGAGCTAAGTAAGTTAAAATCTGCCTAAGGTGGTGGGCGGGGGGTTTAGGAACACTGCTAGCGCTCTCGCCTCTCACGCCCCAGGTCCCGGGATCGGATCCCCGGGCGCCCAGTGTTTTTCCCCCTGCCTCCTGCAGGGGTAGGCAGGGAAGGAGGTAGGAGGTAGGAGGTAGGAGGTAGGAGGTAGGAGGTAGGAGGTAGGAGGTAGGCAGGGAAGGAGGTAGGAGGTAGGAGGTAGGAGGTGGTAGGGCAGGGAAGGAGGTAGGAGGTAGGAGGTAGGCAGGGAAGGAGGTAGGCAGGGAAGGAGGTAGGCAGGGAAGGAGGTAGGAGGTAGGCAGGGAAGGAGGTAGGCAGGGAAGGAGGTAGGAGGTAGGTAGGGAGGTAGGAGGGGGGTAGGGTAGGGAAGGAGGTAGGAGAAAGAGCCTCCTAGGCCCCCCCCAGGATCCCCCTAGACACTTAGGACCCCCCCAGGATCCCCTAGACACTTAGGACCCCCAGATGCTTTTCACACTTGGTCAAGCTTTGCTGCCTGAAGGAGACTTATAGGCAAAAATCCGCGTAGGGTGGATGGGAGGGACAATAGGAACATGCTCAGCGCTCCCGCCTCTCATATCCCAGGTCCCGGGATCGGATCCCCCCAGGAGACAAGTGTTTTTCCTGCTTCTTGGGTCCTGCAGGACACTTGTGGGCAAAAGTCTGAGGAGGGTGGGAGGGAGGCCCCATAGGAACACTGAGAGAGCTCTCGCCTCTCACGTCCCAGGTCTCAGGATCGGACACCCCCAGAAACTTTTTCACACTTGCTTGAGCCTTAGCCCCAGCAGCCTGGAGGAGACCCAAATGGCCTCGGAGGGTGGCGGCTGGCTCAAGAGCCTTGTGGAGGCGACTTACCTCGAGTCCCAGGTCTCCAGTTCAAGCTGCTGTAGGAATTGCACTGACAACATGAAGCAGTTTACTTTTGTCAACGTGTTTTATTTTCATGAACTCTTGTTCAGTAAAGACCAGGAGAGGAGGGAGGCCCCTAGAAACCTGTTGTTTAAACCACAGAGAAACTTACAAACCATGAAACCTCTCCAGGTCTTTGTTTTTCAGGCAGAAACTGCAAGTGTCTGCAGGGCGTCCTCTGTCCTCTGCAGCTTGACTCCAGCCTCCTCTGCCATCCAGACGGCTGAGAGTGGCAGGAGGGGACAGGGGCTGAGTGACACAGCAGGAAGCAGAGAGAACATAAAAGTGAGGAAGATCCCAGCCCTGCTGTTCCCTGAGTTCTCGGCAACAAGTCTGCCGTGAACACAACCGCAGTGATTAATGATTTTAATTTTCAGCCCCCAAGACAGAAGGACAGGCAGAACAGGGCAGGAAGCAGGTTCGGGCCCTGTGGGATCAGCACCGGTTCTGACTACCTGGCATGGCAGCTGGCGCCTGGGTCTTAAGTGCAGCAGAGAAACAGATCTTAGAGCTTTTCTGAGAAGAAAGATTTAAGGATTCAGGAGCATCTGAGGGGCCAAGAGCAAACTGCAGCGAAGTGTCCCGGGGACCCAGAGGGCTTGAGTTTTCTGGGTGGCAGAAGAGTTTGAGACCTGCTGAGACCAAGGTTGCCCCGTGGAAAGCCCAGGCCATTTGTGAGACTGCTGACAGCCCCAGACACACAGACACACAGACACACACACGACAGCTTCACCATCTCTGTTTTGCTACAAAACATTTCAAAGATGCAGGAGACGGCACATACTGTGTTGTCCTTGTGGAGACGCCGCTCCTCTTCCTCCACTGTCTCCTGTCTGTCCCGTCCCGGCGTCTCTTAGGTGTTTTCTCCTCCTTCCCCTCTGGTCAGCAGGGCTTCTCCCCCAGGTGAAATCTATCCAGCTCACTCGTTTGAAGGTCTTTGCAAACCTTAATCACTCCCCCGTGAGGCCCAGCTGAGAGCTGCACAATGTCCGTGCAAACCGTGCGCTCGGACGCCTCACAGTCACGGGGCTCAGGAGGGGGCACAGCAGCTACAGTGCCGGGCCCTCTAGCAGGAGACCCACGTTCCACACCAGGCACCACAAATTCCAGAGTGATGCACATGCTCTCTCTCACCCGCTCCCTCTCTCTCCCTCTCTCTTTCTCTCTCTCTCTCTCTCGTTAAAAAAAAAAAAATTCCCTCCATCTGTGTATGTAAGCATCACATACCTATCTGCCTACTCACCTACATCCTACCTGTCAAGATTATTGAAGATTTGAATGCTGACTTGACAAAGCAAGAGACTATTTCAGACAAGGAAATCAAACAGAACTCCAGGCACAGAACTAGTTTCGGACCTTGGGAAGGTGAGATGCCTGCTGGGTGACGGCAAGACACGGCCTCTGAAAGAGGAAGCTTCAGAGCTGCGAGTTCTTCCCTCCGTCTCTCTTTCATTTGAAATAAAAGTCACCTGGTGAGGGAGCCCAGGTGATGGTGGTGACGAGCTGAGAAAGCGTGTGCCATCAGGGAGCTGGACGTGGAGAGAAAGAGAGACCCCTGCAGACATGCATCACCTCTCTTCCCCTTGAAGGGGGGGGGAGGAATGGGGCTCCATCCTGACCCCTGTCCACGGAAGTCTGGGAACTCCAGTGGGTTCCTCACAGCCCAGCAGCCCAGCACAGGTGCTCAAATCACTTTTTTTCCTGGCGGGGTTCTAGCAGGGCAGGTGAAGGAAGGGGACTGGCCCATGGCACAGACACAGGGGGAGCAAAGACAGAGCTCCAGGACCCTTCTGTCTGTGTGGCCACCCACCAGGCCGGGGAACCTGGAGACTCCGCCTTATAAGCCCGGTGCTCTGGGCAGTGAGCCCTGTAACCTGCCTCTCTCTAGCTCCTGGGAAGGAAGCTCCCAAGAACAGATCCTGGGAACAGACACCCTGCCCAAAGCAACAACTAGTCCAGACCAAGGGGCAGTGCAGTGGGAGCAAGGCCCGCCCAGCAGGGGCCCTGCTGTGTTATGTCGCCACCTTGTGGACATGGAAAAGAGTGCACCTTCCAGGAGACTAGACCCAATCAAAGGGCTCCCGCACGTCTCGGAATATTCTCTTCATTTGCTTTTCCTGACACAGATCCAGGGAGAGAAACACACAGAGAAACACCTGAACACTGTCAGCTCGAGCTAAAGGTGGTTCCAGGAATGAAACTGGGTTCTTGAAGCCACAGGCATGAAAGACCTTGGTAGAACAACTCTTTAAGATAGCTCATAAACTAAGGACTTTTTTACTTTTAATGTGAGTGTGTGTGTGTGTGTGTGTGTGTGTGTGTGTGTGTGTGTGTGTATGAGAGAGACAGACAGACAGAATTATGGTACCTATGAAACTGTCTCACAGCCAAGGATTTTCTTTTAAAATATTTTTAGTTTACTTTGTTATTATTCTGAGTAATGAGATGGGTTTAAAGAAAGATGATAACTACAAGGCAGTCACTTTCACCCAAGCTCTCCTTTGTATTTAATATATTTTTTCATATTTTATTTAATTCTGATGTTTAGTAATGAAAGCTAGAGATACAGAGAAAGTGAGATGGGCAGGGGTAAAATCATAAGGCTGATATAAAGAAACTCTCATACCTGGAGTTCTCTGGGTCCTGAATCACCATGATGCAGGGCTGAGCAGATCTATGGTAAAAAAAAGATGAATGAATGAATAAAATAAATAAATAAATAAATAAATAGCGGTGAGAGTAAGGCCTGCCGAGCAGGGGCCCTGCTGTGTTATGTCGCCGCCTTGTGGACCCGGAGCAGAATGCACCTTATGAAAAACTAGAGCCAACCAAAGGGCTCCAGTATATCTCCCAATATTGTTTTCACTTTCTGTTTGTCACGCAGAGCCAGGGAGAAAAACACACAGAGAGACACCAGAACACTATCTGGTTCAAGCTAATGGTGGTGCCAGGGATTGAGACTGGGTTCTTGAAGCCACAGGCATGAAAGTCTTTGGCAGAACCCCTAAGATAGCTCCTAAGCACAAGATAATCTTATTTTAAAATATTTATATTTCACTGTATTATTATATTAAACGAGAGAGAGAGAGAATGATGCTAGCTACTAAGCTGTCTCCCAGTCCAAGGACTTCTTTTAAAATATTTTTATTGACTTTAATATTTTTAGTAATGAGACGTAGGTTCAAAGAGAGAAAGATGACAACCACTGGCCAGTCACTTCTCCCCAAGCTGCTTTTTGATTCACTTCTTGGTCATATTTTATTTTATGGTTATGCTTAGTGACGAGAGCTAGAGATACAGAAAGATACAGAGAGAGAGGGAGATGGGTAGGGCAGACACCATAATGCTGATGCAAGGAGACTCTCACACCCGAAGCTCTGAGGGTCCTGCAACACCATGACTCAGGGCTGAGCAAGCCTCCGGTGAAACAAACAAAAAACATATTATATCCTATGTGTCTAGAGAGCAGAGACTGAGAGCAGAGCACTGTCAGCTCAGACTGATGCTGGAGAGCCGGGGATTCAGCCTGAAGCCTCGGAACCTCAGGCAGGAAAGCTTTGGACACAACCAGTAAGCTTTCTCTCCAGCCCCCAAGGGCTTCTTTCAACAGGAGCCCCCAAAGTGTTGGTTCAGGCCCAGAATGGAGCAGCCTGCCACATGGCTCAATGCAGGACAGTGATGCTGACACCTGAGAGCCCCAGTTCCATTCCCTGCCCTTCCCAGGCCCAACTGCTGTGAGCCCCACCCCGACTTACTTGGCTAAATACACAAACCTGTTTTTCCCCTGTAGAGAAAAAAGAGTGACTTCCTGTGCAGCATGGCAAATGCAAACTCTCCAGCTCCCTGGCCAAAGAGGAGACCTTGACACAAGTCCCCTTGTACTGCCCCAAACTCTGCTCCTGCTGTGTGGATTCTCCACTTTCCTAGCACTGAGCATCCCAAGCCAATGGGATTTCTCTCTCTCTTTCTCACTGTCTCTCTCTCTGATTTGTTTCAAATAGCATCAATAGGGGATGTAACATTTTCAAGATGTTATTATTACAACCACACGCCACCCTGGCGGGGAGTGGAGAGAGAGAGAGAGAGGGAGAGATTCAGAGCATTTCTTGCTCAGATAAAGGTCAAAAAACTCAGACATCACCATCCAAGGCCCTGTGCAGTGACTGACCTCCTGGGACACCAGAGACATTTTTATCAATGAGGGGGCAGCACAGAGCTTCCTGGGTCTATAGGTGCAAGGGAATGAGCCCCCTTGAAGGATTCCTGCTGGGCTGACCTCCACCCTGACCCCAGGCACTGTGCACAACTTGGAATCGTTGATGCAGTTTCTGCTTGCTGGCCCAATAACAAGCACCAGCCTTGTCCTTCATTCTACCAGTTCAATCCCCAGCGGGACCTGTGGGGCTTCCTGCAAATGTGCTTTTCCCACATTGTCCCTTCCTTCCTTCCTTCCCTACTTTCTTTCTCCCATTTGTTGTCTGTACTTTCCCCCCACTGTTTTCTTTCCTTCTTACTCTCTCTCTTTTTTAAAACTAGAGCACTGATCTGGTGGTGGTGGGCATCGAACCTGGGACTTCAGAGTCTCAGGCGTGTGAGTGACTCGGCATCACCATTCTGGTATCTGCCTCCACCCCCTTTTCTAGTTGGGATGCCACTAGGCTGACTGCTGAGCCTCGGTGCTGCACTAGGAAGCCAGGGTTGCTGGCAGCAGTCCCTCCCACACCGTCTCCAACCACCTCGCAGTTGTTCTTTCTCTTTGATTTTAAAGTACACTGAGAAACTAAGGTGAAGGAGTGAGGTAGAGAGGTGGGGAGAAGAGAGACCCCTGCAGACCTGCCTCACCTCTCCTCCCTCTGCATGGGGGGAATGAATGGGCTTCCAGCCCTGGCCCTTGTGCCCGGAAGTCTGGGAACTCCAGCGGGTTTCCCTCCACCCAGCAGCCCAGCACAAGTGCTCAAATCACTTTTTTCCTGGCAGGGGGTTGGAGCAGTGCAGGAGATGGAAGGGGACTGACCCACGGCACAGACACAGGGGGAGCAAAGGCAGAGCCTCAGGACCCTTCTGTCCCAGTGGCCACCCCACCAGGTCAGGGAATGTGGCACCTCAGCCTCGCAAGCCTGGGGCTCTGGCTTGTAAATCCTGTAACCTGCCCCTCTCCAGCTACTGGGAAGGAAGCTCCCAAGAACAGATCCTGTGAACAGACTGCAAACACCCTGCCCAAAGGAACAACTAAACAACTAGTCCAGAACAAGGGGCAGCTCAGTGGGAGCGAGGCCCGCCCAGCAGGGGCTCTGGTGTGTTATGTCGCCGCCTTGTGGACACACCGCAGAATGCACCTTACTAGAGAACAGACCCAACCAAAGGGGTGCCGTATTTCTCCTAATATTCTCTTTATTTTCTTTTTCTGACATAGATCCAGGGAGAAAAACACACAAATAAGCACCAAAACACTGTCAGCTTGCTTAAATCAAAGGTGTCCTGGGGACTGAAACTGGGTTCTTGAAGTCACGAGCATGAAAGTCCTTGGCAGAATTCCTAAGATAGCTCCTAAGCTCAAGGTCTTTTTATTTGAAATATTTATAATTCATTGTATTATCATGTGTAGCTATGGAGAGAGACAGAGAGACACACACAGAGAGAATGATGATAGATACTAAGCTGTCTCACGACCAAGAATTTCTTTTTAAAATATTTTTCTTTTGCGAAGCTCAATGACCCAGGTTTGAGTCCCTGGTCCCCACCCACAGGGGAAGCCTTGTGAGTAGTGAAGCAGTGTGGCAGGTGTCTCTCTATCTCCCATCCTTCTCTATCACCCCCTTCCCTCTCAATTTCTGACGGTCTCCTTCCAATAAATAAATCAAGATTTAAAGAGGTAAACATTTCATTTTACCTTGCTAATATTTTTAGCCATGAGAGAGAGGTTTCAAGAGAGAAAGATGATAGCTACTAGGCAGTCACTTTTGCCCAAACTGTTTTTTGATTTACTATTTTCCATATTTTATTCTGTGATGTTTAGTCATAATGCCTCTGCACCCTTGGGTGGTGCAGCAACCAACACCTCAGGCTTTGGGCTACCCAGCCCTGTGCCCCCCACACCACCACCACCGAGCTGGTGCTGGAGCTGAGGCCTCAGCCCCTGGGACCTGCCGGAGGACGGGCAGAATCCACAGGGAGAGAGGGATCAGGGACCCCACAGTCACTCCTGGGAGTCGGAGCTGCGGGACTCCATCCGGGCTGCATGGGGACCTACCAGGGCTAGTAGGCAGCGGAGCAGGCACAGAGCTGAGCAGCTGGGGCACCCAGCCGGGACTCACAGGGGACGTGAGAGAGGCCACGCAGGTGACCTAGGCCTAGGGTGGAGCCGAAGGCAGGATGCACTGGTGCAGGGCCCAGGAAAAGCCCTTCCGAGGGACTGGCGGAAGCTGCAGCGGCCGGTGAGGCTCCCGGAAGTGGGCGGGTAGCAGAGTGAAGCAGGGCTGCAGCTGTCTCTCCAAACCTTTCCCTCTCTGTCCCCTCTGCTCTTAATTTCTCTGTCCTATCAGATGGGAAACAAAGGGGGGATAGTGGTCACAAGAAGCACTGAGCCCCAGCGAAAACCCTATTACCAAATTAATAAATATTTTGTGGAGTTTGAGTTTAAAGTGTGTGGACCATTTCCATTTTTGAAATCTAAGATGCTAGATCTTTTTAAAATAAAAAATTTTAACCCTGATTTACATGAATGTAGATAATAGGGTTCTAGTCACACAGCTCACACCAAGAAGTCCTGTGCTCCTAGTCGCCACGGATAAACACCTCTCCTGAGGTTATAGAGATTTAAGATTGTTTTTGAAAGTTCATGCATTTCAATCGTTTACCCTCCATACTTGAGTCCAGTGGGAGCAAAGCCCGTAAAGCAGGGGCCCTGCTGGGTTGTGTCGCCGCCTTGTGGACACAGAGCAGAATGCACCTTATGGGAGACTAGACACAACCAAAGGGTTGAATATTTCTCCAAATATTCTCTTCATTTTCTTTTTTCTGACACAGATTCAGGGAGAAAACACACAGAGAAACACCAGAACACTTTCAGCTCGACCCAAAGGGGGGGGGTGCTGGGGAATGAAACTGCGTCCTTGAAGCCACAGGCATGAAAGTCCTTGGCAGAACTCATAAGATAGCTCCTAAGCACAAGGCCTCCTTATGTTAAACATTTGTAATTTACTGTATTATTATATTTAGCTATGGAGAGAGGGAGAGAGATACAGAGAGACTGATTCTAGCTACGAAGCTGTCTCACAGCCAAGGACTTCTTCTGAAAATAATTTTACTTCGTTACTATTTTGAGTATTGAGAGAGAGGTTGAAAGAGAGAAAGATGGTAACTACTAGGCAGTCACTTTTGCCCAAGCTCTCCTTTTTATTTACTTTTTTTCATATTTTATTTTATTCTATGTTTAGTAATGAAAGCTAGAGATACAGAGAGAAAGATACAGAGAGAGAGATGGGCAGGGGTAGAATCATAATGCTGATGAGAGATTCTTCTACCTGGAGTTCTGTGGTTCCTGCCTCACCACGATGCAGGGCTGAGCAAGGCTCTGGTAAAATACTAAATACATTAATTAATTAATTAATTAATTAATCAATTAAATCAGAGTGAGACCAGAGCACTTCTCAGCTCTGACTTATGCTGGAAAGCTGGGGATTCAACCTGAAGCCTTGGAACCTCAGGCATGAAACCTCTCCTCCCTCTGCAGGTTGCAAACAGGGCTCCATCCCTGATCCCTGTGCCTGGAGTCTGGGAACTCCAGTGGGTTCCTCACAGCCCAGCAGCCCAGCACAGGTGCTCAAATCGCTTTTTTCCTGGCAGGGGGTTGGAGCAGGCCAGGAGAAGGAAGGGGACTGGCCCCTGGCACAGACACAGGGGGAGCAAAGGCAGAGCTCCAGGACCCTTCTGTCTCTGTGGCCGCCCCACCAGGCCAGGGAACCTGGAGACTCAGCCTTATAAGGCCGGTGCTCTGGGCAGTGAACACTGTCTCCTGCCTCTCTCCAGCTCCTGGGAAGGAAGCTCCAAGAACAGATCCCGGGAACAGACTGCAAGCACCCTGCCCAAAGCAACAACTAGTCCAGACCAAGGGGCAGTGCAGTGGGAGCAAGGCCCGCCCAGCAGGGGCCCTGCTGTGTTATGTCGCCGCCTTGTGGACACGGAGCAGAATGCAACCTACAGGAGACTAGACCCAACCAAATGGCTCCTGTTTTTCTACTTTTTTACATACTATTTTGTCACGTTTTATTTTATTGTTATGTTTAGAGATGAAAGCTAGAGATACAGAAAGATACATAGTTAGTGATATAAACGGGTAGAAATCGTAAAGTGATGCAAAGAGACTTTCATGCCCAGTGCTCTGAGGTTCCTTAACACCATGATCCTGGGTGGAGCAAGGCTTTCGTAAAATTAACATAATATAAACAACAAGAGCAACAAAAGGGAAAAAAACAGCCTCCAGGAGCAGTGGATTTGTAGTGCAGGCACCGAGCCCCAGCAATAGCCCTGGAGGAAAAAAAAATAATAATAAATCATTATATATACTAATATATGTCAGGGGCTGGTAGCATAATGGTTGTGCAAAGAGACTCTCATGCCTGAGGCTTCAAAGTCGGAGTTTCAATCCCCTTCACCACCATAAGCCAGAGCTGAGCAGTGTTCTGGTAAACAAAATAAATAAATAAATAATATATTAATTTTTTTAAAAAGAGGGAGTTGGGCGGTAGCACAGTGGGTTAAGCGCAGGTGGCCCAAAGTGCAAGGACCAGCATAAGGATCCCAGTTCGAGCCCCCGGTTCCCCACCTGCAGGGGAGTCGCTTCACAGGCGGTGAAGCAGGTCTGCAGGTGTCTATCTTTCTCTCCCCCTCTCTGTCTTCCCCTCCTCTCTCCACTTCTCTCTGTCCTATCCAACAATGACGACATCAATAACAACAACAATAATAACTACAACAACAAACAAGGACAAAAGGGAATAAATAATTCTTTTTTTAAAAGTAAAAAAAAAAAAGAGGGAGAAGGACAGACACCTGCAGCCCTGTTTCTCCACTTGTGAAGCTTCCCCCCTACATGTGGAGACCAGGGGCTTGAACCCAGGTCCTGGCGCTCGCCTTGTGACATGTGCTCAACCAGGTGAGCCACCACCTGACCCTCTAAGCTTTTATCTATGGAGGCCACCATGTCTGCAACACTGTTCCCTCGTCCATCCCTCCTGGCCCTTCCCTTTCTCTTTTCTTTTTCTTATTTTATTTTATTTCTTTATTTTTACCTCCAGGGTTATCGCTGGGGCTGGGTACTGCACTGTGAATCCACCGCTCTTGGTGGCCATTTTTTTTTCCATTTTTGTTGCTGTGGTTGGATAGGACAGAGAGAAGTTGAGAGAGATTGGGAAGATAGAATGGAATAGACAAAGACACCTGCAGACCTGCTTCACTGCTTGGGAAGCGACCCCTCTACTGTTGGGGAGCTTTGGGCTCAAACCGGGCTCCAATCCTTACAAAGTTCTTCAGCTCTTTGTACTACGCGCGCGTAATCAGCCGCACTACCGCCCCGCGCCCTTCATCCTTCCTTTTCCTCTTCTCGTACCTTCTCATACCTCGCTGCTGTAAGGAAGTGTTTCCTCACCACTGTGCTCTGGTCGGTACTCACTTGGATTCCTGAAATTGCCTGCATGCTTGGTGTACCTGTGATCGTATTCATATGTTTATTTTATTATTTTTTATATTTATTTTCTTTTGTTGCCCTTGTTTATTTTTATTGTTGTTGTAGTTATTATTGTTGTTGTTATGCATTTTGGCGTTGTTAGGACAGAGGGAAATGGAGAGAGGAAGGGAAGACAGAGAGAGGGAGAGAAAGACAGACACCTGCAGACCTGCTTCACCACCTGTGAAGCGACTCCCCTGCAGGTGGGGAGCCGGGGGCTCAAACTGGGATCCTTATGCCGGTCCTTGTGCTTGGTGCAACGTGCCCTTAACCCACTGTGCTACCACCCAACTCCTGTCTATTTTATTCTTTTAGGACAGAGACAGAGAAATTGATAGGGAAGGGGGTGATTAGGTAGAGAAAGAAATATTCCTGTAATACTATTCACCTCTTGTGAAGCCCCCCCCCCCCCCCGCCCCAGGAACTGGGAGCTTGTACGCTGGTCCTTGCACATTGTAACGTGAGCTTCCCCAGGTGTGCCACCACCTGATCCATTTATTTGTATCTTTATGCATTTTAAGGACAGGATATGTGACTCTTTCGGTCACTACTGTGCCCCCAGCACCATGCACCGGTTCCGGCACACAGTAAATAATTCTCTTTGAACAAATTTGTCAAGCGGACCTGTAAAAGCTAGCATTTAAATTCGGACTTGGGCGGTAGTGCAGTGGGTTAAGCACAGGTGGCACAAAGTACAAGAGTTATATATATTACATTGGATAGCTGTCTGCAGATTGTGTTCCTACTTTGCAGCTGGGAAAACTGAACTGCAGAGAAGTGGTTTGAGCAAGGTCACTCAGCTAGTAGTAGAAGGCGTCAGGATTTGAGCCCTGGTATTTCGTTTCCAAAGCCCACAACATAACCACCCAACTAAGGTCTTCCCATTACAAGCTCATAAGGCAGTGTTTGGCAAACCGGAGCCAATAAATGGGAAGAGTTATTTCAGGGAAATCTAGAACAAAGCAGGCACTTTACATGTGTCATCCTCGAGAGGGTCTGCAAGTAATTTCTCCGTTACTTGCCTTTAAATTGCATTCCTTACTCTTAATCTCGGTGGATGAAGATCGGATGCAAAAAAAAAAAAAAAAAACAGATCGATTCTCTCGGCGCTCTTCCCTATTTTGTACTTGCTACTCGGCGATCCTGCGCGACTCACCTCCTTGGGCGGCTCTCCCCGCAGCCTGTTCGCCCATTTTGGCCGCGCGCACGCGCACTATCCCCCCACTGGAGTGACAGGCGGGATCCACCAATGGTGTCACGCCAGAGGCGGGGGCGACCCCCTGGAAGCCGGTCCGGGAGATGAATATTCATGAGGTGGGCGGCTCTACACACAGCTCACCACCGCCGTCGCCATGAAGTGAGATGGGGGCGGGTGGTCGGGGTTCGTCGTCCGGGCCTGGGACATGGGGCTCCCCGCGGGCGAGTCTAGGGCTCGGAGCGGAAAAGGGGACGCCGGGGGTGAAGGGGGGGAAGCCCCGGGCGGTAACGGGGCCGGTCAGCAAGGAGCTGCCCCGGGGGATCCCGAGACTCCCGGGAGGCTGGGGGTGTCGTGGGCCCCCGACCCCGCGGCCGGGGAGTGAGGCCTGGGGAGGGGCCGGGCTCACCGCAGCCCCCCGCCGCCAGGCTCGACGTGGACGGGCTGCTGGTCCACTTCCTCTACGACTACATCTACCCGGAGCAGTTCTCCTACATGCTGGAGCTCAAGCGCACGCTGGACGCCAAGGTTGGGGGGGGGGGGGGTTGCACCTGCGCTCTTGATTTTGTACAGATTGCTTTGTATTTGATTTTATTAGTGATGTGATCATATTGATGCACAAAATTATGAGATAACGGGAATGATTCCACACCGTTCCCACCACCAGAGTTCTGCATCTCCATCCCCTCCGTTGGAAACTGCAGTAGTTCTCCCAAGGTCACAGAAATGGGCTGACAAATCCTTTTTTTTTAATTTCCTTTTTATTGACCTCGTTGTTTTTATTGTTGTTGTAGTTATTATTGTTGTTGGATAGGACAGAGAGAAATGGAGAGAGGAGGGGAAGACAGAGAGGGGGGAGAAAGACAGACACCTGCAGACCTGCTTCACCGCCTGTGAAGTGACTCCCCTGCAGGTGGGGAGCCGGGGGCTCGAACCCAGATCCTTACGCTGGTCCTTGCGCTTTGCGCCACGTGCACTTAACCCGCTGCGCTACCGCCCTACTCCCAGGCTGACTATTCTTTCTGTAACTATAATTGTATAGATCTGACTAACCCACCCCACCCCCATGGTCCTGCCATCTCTTCCTCTCTAAGTCACACCTACACCTGTTACTACTTCCGAATCTTTTTTTTCCTCCTTCGCTCTCTCTGGTACCTGATGGAGTTGGGAGTTCAGAGCCCTCTGGTCATCATCCCCTACCACTTCTACCCCTCTGGGAGTATGGACCAGATTTTTTTTTTGAGGTGCAGAAGGTGGGAGTTCTGGCTTGTGTAATTGCTTCTCTGCTGGACATGGGTGTTGGCAGGTGGATCTATACCCCCAGTCTGTTTCTCTCTTTCCCTAGCGTTTTAATTGTGTGTGTGTGGGTGATTAATGGTTTACAGTCAACAGAAAATATAGTTGTTGGTACATGTGTAAAATTTCTCAGTTTTCTGCAAAGCACTCTGACCCCCTCCCAGGTTCTCCTCCACTGTCATGTGCCAGGACCTGTAGCCCCCCCACCCCCAGAGTCCTTTACTTTGGTGCAGTACAGCATAAAGATTGATTTTTAATGAAAGAATGATAAGACCAGTCCCCTGCTCAGCTCCGGCTGATGGTTATCCCAGGGACTGGATCTGGGACCTCGCAGCCTCAGGCATGTGCAAGTTGGGGCGCTGGACTGTATTTTAGAAATCCTGTAGGGCAGCAAACTTGGCCTGTTAGAGCACTGGCTTGCATGCCGGAGGCCTCACAGGTTGTGGGTTCAATCCCTCACACCACCTTACGCCATAGTGAGCAGTGCTCAGGCCTCTCTTCCCCACCTTACCCGTTCTCATTCATATTCTCTCTCTCCATACTCTCATAATCTTGAGAAATAATGTTGATTTGTAGCGCCAGCACTGAGCCCCATTGATAACCTGGTGGCATTAAAAAAAAAAAAAGGCTCACTGGGAATGGTGGGATCCCATCCTCTGAAACCCCAGTGAAGCCCCTGCTACCAAAGCAAAGTCTCTAGAGGTAGTTGGAGTGTGTGTGCTGGAAGGTGCAAACCCACCACCCCTGGGGCCCAGCCTTTTTTTTTTTTTTTACATATTTATTTCCTTTTTATTGCCTTTGCTGTTTTTATTGTTGTTGATGTCGTCATTGTTGGATAGGACAGAGAGAAATGGAGAGAGGAGGGGAAGACGGGGAGAAAGACAACTGCAGACCTGCTTCACCACCTGTGAAGCGACTCCCCTGCAGGTGGAGAGCCAGGGGCTCGAACTGGGATCCTTATGCTGGTCCTTGTGCTTTGCACCACATGCACTTAACTCACTTTGCCACCGCCCGACCCCCGGGGCCCAGCCTTTTAACTCTGCATCAGTCCCCCTACTCCAAGCTGGTGGTGGTCTGAGGGGCCTGTGGCCAGGGTTCATGTACCTGAGGCTCTGAGATGCCATGTCTTGTCCCTCTCTCCCGCAACACGCAGGGTCACAGAGTCCTGGAGATGCCCTCGGGCACAGGGAAGACGGTGTCCCTGCTGGCCCTGATCATGGCCTACCAGCGAGTGAGTCCCCCCTTCTGGGGGTAGAGAGAGAGAGAGAGAGAGAGAGAGAGAGTGTGTGTGTGTGTGTGTGTGTGTGTGTGTGTTGGGAGCGGGGCGGGGAGTGGGGAGCGGAGCGGCCGCTGAACCCTTTGCCATTGGCAGGCCTACCCGCTGGAGGTGACTAAGCTCATCTACTGCTCGAGAACCGTGCCTGAGATTGAGAAGGTGAGCCAGGCCCCAGTCCAGGGCTGCATCTCCCCACACACACTCTCCCTGGGCCTCAGGTACCCCTCTTGTGGTTGTCACCACGGCTTTGGGGGTGTTTGGGACCCATGTGCCTTCAGTGAGAGCCGCTCTCCCTGCCTCCCTGCCAGGCGGGAACAGGTGATAGAAGAGCTTCGCAAGTTGCTCAACTTCTACGAGAAGCAGGAGGGCGAGAAGCTGCCGTTTCTGGGGCTGGCTCTAAGCTCCCGGAAGAACCTGTGCATTCACCCTGAGGTGAGCACCCCTTTCTCCCCGTGCCCCAAGGCCCAGGGTGGAGGAAGCACCATTCATCCAGGCGTCCCGGCTTCCCCAGAGCTGGCTGTTCAGGAGAGAAGCAGGGGCCACGCACCAAGTTCTCATCTCACTCATCAGATTCCTACTCATTGCTGCTGCCTGGCCCAGGCACACGCCTCCTCCAGGGAGCCAGCCTGCTTTCCTGAAGGCTGGGAGAGATGGGGAAAACAGCAGTTCCTGGAGCTGGGGAGAAGCTGTAAAGCACAGGGCTTGCACACATGAGGTCCCAGGTTTGGTTCCTGGCTCCACATAAGTCAGAACTGAGCAGAGTTCTGGTCTTTCTTTTGCTTCCAGGGTGATCGCTGGGGCTCGGTGTAGGCACTATGAGTCCACTGCTCCTGGTGGCCACTTTTTCCATTTTATTAGATAGGGCAGAGAAATTGAGAGAGGAGGAGTAGAGTGAGTGAGTGAGAGAGAGAGACCTGCAGACCTGCCTCATTGCTTGTGAAGCATCCCCCCCATAGGTGGGGAGCCAAGGGCTCAAACCAGGATCCTTGTGTGGGTCCTTGTGCTTAGTACGATGTGCGTTTAACCCAGTGCCCCACTGACCAGCCCCCAATCTGGTCTGTCTTTCAAAAAAGTAAGTTAGACCTGTGTTCTAGGACGTGGTGCCGTGGATAAAGTGCTAGGCTCTGAAGCATGAGGTCCTCAGTTTGATTCTTGACACCACATGTACCAGAGTGACGCGCTACTTCTGCCCCTCTCTCTCCCTCTCCTCTTTCTCATGTTAATAAGTAAATAAACGAGAAAGAAATAACTGTATCCCTTTAAAGGATTTCATAAGCGTAGGAAAAAGACAGTGGATCAGAGCACACTCTGGTGTATGCTGTGCTGGGAGCTGAACTCAAGGCCTCACACTTCGACCTACTGTGCGATAAGCCTGCGCCAGCCAGCCAGCCTCCCTCCCTTCTCCCTTCTCCCCTTCCTTTCTTAATGGGGAATGAGGGGACCAGAACCTCATTTTATCACATGCAGTGTTGGAGATGGGGCCTGAGAGCTCCTGGAATACAGGATCTACTTACCCCCCCAACAATATTATTATTATTATTATTTTGATAAATGAAGGGTGGGCTACGGAACCATACTGGGGCACCGTATTCTGCAGTGGAATAGCATAATGCCAGAGAGGATGATCGTAGTGTGGAAGCGATCACACCCCATGAGGAGCTGGCCAGTCTTGCAATGATGTGATTCCTCGCGCCCACCTTTGCTGCAGTTTTTATGAGATGTTCGTGAAATGACAGGGTGCGATCGAGAGTAACGCCAAGACAGACTGGCTGGGCTTCATGCCGGATTCTCCTATCGCCAAGCTGCACATTAAGCTCACGCGAGGCCGAGGCATGGTGTAGATGGAAAACAGATGATACTGTTTTTGCAGTGCTAGGGATTAGTCGCCATTTTTTACAGTAATCAGATATCAGAGACATGTCTTTCATGAGTGTTTCCTCGAGGATGTCAAACTTTGATGCCTGAGTTGCACAGCAGATGTCATCAGCGTAGATGAACTTCCTTGAAGAAGTTTCTGGGAGGTCATTGATGTAAATATTGAATAGTGTAGGAGCCAGAACAGAGCCCTGGGGGAGGCCACTTGAGACAAGTCTCCATCTGCTAGACTTGTCACCCAGATGCACCCGGAATCTTCTGTTTTGGAGAAGAAACGATATAGTGTTGGCCACCCATGGAGGCAGGCATCTTGAGATCTTGACTAGGAGACCACGGTGCCAGACCGTGTCATAGGCTGCTGTGAGATCAACAAAGATAGCACCCGTCTTTAAATTCTTCTGGAATCCATTCTCAATGTAAGTTGAGAGGGCCAGGGCTTGTTCGCAGGTAGATCTTCCTGGGGGGAAACCAGCTTGGGCGGGTGATAGGAATTTCTCTGTAAGATGAGAAATACGTGACAGAAGCAGCCTCTCAAGGAGTTTGTAACACACGGAGAGGAGAGAAATTGGTCTATAGCTGGCGGCCAGTGTTGGGTCTTTCTTTGGTTTCAAAACCGCTATAATCTTCGCGCGACGCCAAACTTTGGGCATAGACTCAGATTCCAAGATGTGGGACAGGAATGAAGCGAGCCACTTCTTTGCCACGGGACCCAGGTTAAGAATGAGTTCTGGGGTGATGTTATCATAGCCAGCAGCTGTTCCCGGTTTAACCCTCTTCAAAGCGTCTTCCAGTTCAGACAGTGTAAAGGGAGAGAGTTTTGGAGATGGACAAGATAACTGGAAGTGGGATGACCATTCATGGGAAATTTCTCTTTTCCAGACTGGGTCGATCTTAGCACGTCCAACTTGAGTTAGGTGACTGGCCACTGAGTTTGGAGATACAGGAGGATGGGAGACGGGAGGGGGTTGGCTACCGGCACCCAGTCTGTGAAGAAGCTTCCAGGCCTTCCTACTTGAGTGGGTGAAGTTCAGACTTTCCTTGAGTTGCTGCCAGTGGGCTTGGCATGCCGCATCAAGCACGCCAGCAGCAACAAGCAGCTCCTACCAGCTTTCAAGCTGTTGGTCCTGCTCTTTGAGTCCTCCAACTTAATGTTGAGGGGCTGTCCTTTGCCAAACACGTTCTTATTGGTCAATTGGCGATACAGCATCAGACAGATGTTATCTGCCTACAAGAAACACATATAGCAGTTGATGAAGCTGCTCGATTCACCATCAGTGGATTCGATTTAATATGCTGTAATCTCCATCATAAACATGGCCGAGCCATCTACGCCAAATCGTGTCTTGCGGACGTTTACCATATGGCCTCTTCGACCTTCTACGACTCCATTACTGTTGGATCTATTCAGCTCGTCAACGTATATAAGCCTCCCAGTGCCTCATGGGATAACGAGGTCCTGCCTAGCCCGAATCACCCAGCCGTTTACGTTGGAGACTTTAATAGTCATCACCAAGACTGGGGATATTCCTCCACTCGTGCTGACGGCTCTATCTTAGCCGACTGGGCTTCAGCGAATGACCTCTCCCTATTATATGATCCCAAACAACCAGGCTCTTTTCACAGTGCTAGATGGAATAAAGACTCGTCACCCGACCTGTGCTGGATTAGCACAGTCAACGGCCAAACCTTTCCCGCTACGAGACAAGTTCTCAAGATCTTCCCGCACAGTCATCACCACCCAGCTATCATCCACATTGGTCTCCAGCTCCCACTGATTCTGTGCTCGGAGAAACTAAGATGGAACTTTCGGAAAGCAAACTGGCGTCTGTTCAGTGATCTTACCAACAAATCTATTCCTGCAATTCCAATTAACTCTATGCCCTCTGAAGATTCCTACAGGCGCTTCCGCCAAGCCATCTTCAAAGCAGCTTCCCAAGCCATTCCTCGTGGGAGACGTGCTAACTATACGCCTTGTCTTGATGCTGAATGTGAGCAACTACTAAAGCAGTATGATGAGTCGGGCGACCCAGATATGGCTGACCATCTCATTGCCTCACAAACATTGAGATAATTTGACACTTCCATTGGGGGGGGGGGGTAGAATGAATGTGATTATGCTTAGTGAAGTGAGGAGGTGAAAGCTATTAGATGGCTTCACACATTTATGGAATATAGAGAAATGAGTCATGTGAACTTGAGCATAGAAACTTTGAGTATCTGTCTGAAATGTGTCGATTGACTTCTCTCACTGAGTTAGGAACCTTTAGTCATTATGAGCTCAGGTAGTTCTTCTTCCCTGTTTTCTGTATTGTTCTCATGAGATCTGCTTACAGATATATTAGACCCTTTGATAATGCATGCAGGTTCCTTGGGCACTGTGTGCTCTTTGTTCAATTATCACCTTTATGGTGGAATAATTTATACTGATCTATTGTAAAACCAATTCTTCCTTCCACTCTTGTCTCCACTAGCAACTTAGTGTGTCAAGAATATGCCTTCCACGCACCTGTTTGAGTTCACATATTATAATGTGTAAGGACCTGGGTACCAGCCCTCGTCCCCACCTGCAGGGAAAAAGCTTTGTGAGTGGTGAAGCAGAGAGGCAGCTCTCCCTCTCTTCCCCACCCTCTGTCTCTTTCTCTCTCTCTCCTCCCCCTCTCTTTTACCCCATACCTCTCTTATTTCTGGATGTCTCTAATAAATTAAATTAAATTAAATTAAATAAAGAATAAGCCTTTCCAGCTGGGCAGTTAACACAGTGGGTTGAACACACAAGTCCTCACCTACAGTGACCCAGAGGGGAGACATCACAAGCCTGGAAGCAGTCATGCAGGTGTCTCTATCTCTGTCTCTTCTCTCTCTCTCAGTCCCCCTCCTCTCTCAATTTCTCTCTGTCCTATCAAATAAAATAGAAAGGAAAAAATGGCCACTGGCAGTGGTGCCTGCCAAAGCTCCAGTGATAATGCTGGTGGGACTAAATAAGGACTGAATATATGTGACTTTCAGATATTTTTTAAGCTACTAAATGATTGGTTTTAAATTACTTCAATTTCTTCGCTAATTTTTATCCATCATGAACATATTTCTGTTTATATCATGTCAATAGGTGGAGTAGAAGTTTGTGGTTTTTTTCTTTTTTCTTTTGCATAATTTGAGCATCTGCATCATGTCAGGGTTGGCCTTTACTCTGCAGCATTGATGACACTTTCCTGCTTCTTCATATACCAGGCAATGCTTCTCATCACGTTGGGGGAATTGTGGGTTTTTTCTTTCCAATAATTTGATTAGATAGTTGACATTTTTTTACAGTTTTTAAATTTTTAAAAAATATTTATTTATTCCATTTGTTGCTCTTGTTATATGTCTGTAATTATGATTGACGTTGTCATCATAATTGGATAGGACAGAGAGAAATGGGGTGAGGAGGGGAAGACAGAGAGGGGGACAGAAAGATAGACACCTGCAGACCTGCTTCACTGCTATGAAGTGACTCCTCTCCAGATGGGAGCCCGAGACTCGAGTTGGGATCCTTACACCAGCTCTTGTGCTTTGTGCCATGTGTGCTTAACCTGCAACGCTAAGGCCGGACTCCCAAGAGAGTTGACACTTCAAATTACAAATTACTCACTCAACTGGGAGTTACCTGTGTGTATATCCTGAGACTAGAGAGCAAGCAGGAAGAAAACCACATATCCTTGTCAACACACTTCAGAACATGCACTGAAAACCCAAGGAATCACTAAACTCTAGTGTCGACTCTAAACCACAGTCACCCCCAGGGTTCAAGTCGCTTTGGTGCTGGACACAGGCCACTCTCTCTCTCTCTCTGGGGAAACAGAGCAGCTGGGAAATGTGTTCTTCCAGAGCTCATTCCCAAGGTTTATTGTAACCCTGAGTTCTTTCTCTCCCAGGACTCTGAGGAAGATGATCAGGGACCTGTGAGTTTCAGAATGGAAGAAACCACAGAGCCACCTGCAGGTGAGTGTCAGGACAATCTGAGAAGAGGCTGATTGGAGTGAGACATTAACTGCAAAGACTCAAAGTAAATGGTTTCCAGCTTCGCTTCAATACCTTCTGACAGGGAAAAGCGCAGGCAACAGGCCTCCGTGCATTCAGTAGACAGTGACCAGCTCACTGCTCTGTAACAGGCTCTAGGGACAGTCCTTGCTTCTCTACTTCTTTCTCTGTGGCAGATTGGGCTGCTCTGTAGAGCTCTTCTTCATGAGGAATTCATGGCATTCCAGGCACAGGAATGTATAAGAGCATCTTCCTCTTTATTTTGTCAACATTGTTCTTGGGCACATGTGAGGGCAGGGTCTCCTGTCAGATTCATGGACACAGAGACACAGACACACAGCCTTCTTAGCACAGAAGGTCCAGGAGAAGGCCCGTGTGTCATATTCTACATGAGGTGAGTCTCTTCATGGTCAGCCTGGACCTAGACTGAGGTTTCTCTCCATCTAGATGGCGAACATCTGCAGGAGCATGAAGTGGGCCAAATGCTGGCCACTGAGGAGCTTCCACTAGAAGTTGATGATTCCCCCAGCCTGGCATGTGGAGACCATCAGGGGAGAGGGGACCCCCTGGGTTCCTGTAATGCCTCCTACCAGGTAAGATCTTCCTGAAACAAGCTCATGACCCTGAAAACCAGTCCCATGGGGGGACACAGGATTGGAAGGAACCCAGTAGCCCCCAGAAACCATGCATGTCTCCAAGAAAAACACAGCTCCCTTGCCATGCTGTGGGCACATTCTGTGGTCATGATGGACTCATCACGGCACCTCAGCCCGAACCTATGCTTGGATATTTCTCCTCACTGACTGTGACTATCACCATGAAAATAGAATGGCACCACCGCCTGTGACTGAGGACCTGTCACAGGAACAGGAAGACTCCAGCTCAGCTTCCAGCCGCCAGGAGTCCTTCCTTTTGGAGCAGCTACTAGAGGGCACCCCAGGTCAGCTCCTCCTCAAGCCCAGGTCCCCAGGTCACGTCAGCAGGGGAGAGGGGAACTGCACCCTTTGCTGCAAGTGCCACCTCTGGCCATCTATCCCCTCCTGAAAACAAGCTCAGGACACTGAAAACCAAACTCCCTGGGGAAATGGGACCAGAATATACACCGGAATTAACAATGACCCAGAATGATAACTTCTAGTTTCAACTTTACAGAAATCTCTTAAGTTCTCAATTAAAAAGCCAACTCCAGTTCCACACCTTCAAACTCAGTAAAAACTAGGGAGTCCTGGTCTCCTGTCTCAACTCTCATTAAACATTTTCCTGCTGACATGCAGGACTTGTCTCCTAGATTTAAGACTGGGTTTGCTCTCCCCATCAGTCCCTCTGCAATTGTGTCAGTGAGGTAGTGGACCCTCGGCCCCTTGGTTCTCCGAGTCCTTCATCCTCTCACTGCCTCTGATCTGCTGCCTGGGGTGCCTCCTTTGTCCATTGCTAAACCCACTGCTATGTTCACAGGTCTCTGCGTTGGAGGTGACTCTACCTGGACCCTGGGCAGCTCTGTTGGCAGAGGCCACCAGAAGAGCATCTTGGTGGCTGTGGGCCACAGGGGTGACACTGTCACCGCCCTCCATGATGTGGAAAGCATCTGGCAGAGCTCCGTGTCCACCCATCTGCACGGGGCCCTCTCATGGCTGCCTCTGCTGGACCTCACCACCTCTGAGCTCAGGGTTGACTCTCTGATGGGCTGTGGGGACAGGGCCACCCACAAAGTGTCACTCTACAACTATGCGCTGGGCAACCCCATTGTCCCCATGAACCTGGCAGTGGAGGATATAAGGGACTGTGTCCATCTGGTCCACCAGAAGGAGGAGGCCACCTGCACTCAGTTCTCCTGCCTCATGGCCGTGCTGTGCACCCACAACCATACAGAGCTTAAGGAGGAGGAGAGGGAGGAGTGAGGCTCTCCATCCTGGTCCCTGTTCTGCTAGAGGTAGGTGCCTGTTTCCTGACTGATGCCAGTGGTACAAAGGTGACCAGGCTCCTGGACACTGCTCATCTACACCATGAGTCTGGGTGAGCCTAGGCCATGTGAGATTAGTCTAGCAACCAGTCTGTGTGAGACGCACGTTGTTCTGGTTGATTGAAACATGTCAAGAGAATCACATCCCAACAATGGCAGGACTTCATCCTTCTGGCAGCACAGTCTGGGTGGGGGCTGCACAAATTTGCTGTATTGTGTTAAAAGGGAAGGTTTCTACTCTGTGCTGACTAGGTTTTAATATATTTAACTCTTTTGATAATGATTCAATTTACCTAATGGCTAGAGACAGTAATTAAAATGGGAGGGAGAGACAGAGAAGGAGAGAAGGAGAGACACCTACAGCTCTGCTTTCCAGCTCCTGAAGCTTTTCTTTTCTGCAGGTCGGCACAGGGGCATTAACCGAGGACCTTGCTCACTGTGGCATGTGTGCTCACCAGGTGGGCACCACACAGCCCCTTGATGCATTCATCTCCTTGGAGAAATTTTCTCCTGGGATAATACATTTTTTCAGGAATCAAGAGGAAGCTACTATCTGAGAATGTGACTTAACTAAGACAGCTCTCTCTGTTTCATTTCAGGCATGACAATAAGACAGCCTCCTAATTTCAAGCTGGGAGAGTGACACCTACAGAAAGGCGCAGTGATGGACCATCTCAGACCTCTCTGAGCGGGGTCCAGGCAGCATCCTGTCTACACCCTGCTCAGCTGCTAAGGAGCTCAGGGCTCCTCTTAGCACCTTGCTGGGGCCTCCCCTGGCAGGTCTGCAATCAGTGAGGCCACCTGGGTGTCTGCTGGAATGCCTACAGCCAGCCTTCCCCTTCCTAGAACTGACCCTTTCTTTTTCCTTGTAGTATGATATACAATATACAATTGAGAACAATTATATTCTAATACTTTGCAGGATTTTGAATTATTCCTCAGTCCTGCCATCTATGTGTAAACTTCCTGGTGGAAGACATGAAGCCCTCTGACTAAGACACTTCTTTTAAACTTTTTGTCTATTGGGGTCACAATGGAAAATGTCAACATTCCATATCCAGCTCTTCATTTAAGTCATTTTCCTTGATCCCTTACACCCTGGTCTTTACACAGAAATTTCTCGCTTATTATTCCTTTCATGGTATATATGTAGTTATATAGTCTTTTACTGTATTTTCTTGCTTATTGCTATAATAAGTATCACTCCCTGATTCTGTGCCTTAGATGACCCCTCTCTTTGCTCGGAGCTCAGATCAGCCCTTGGTGGGCTCCTCCGGGCAGCTTTGCATCGGCTGAGGCCATGTGTGTCTGCAGGCAGTTAATAAATCCACTGGAGCTACTATGTGTGTCTTGCCTGTTCTCCAGGCCTCCAAAGAGTGGCACCTAGCTTCCTCAGTGCCCGAAGAAGGGCTCCCCACACCCAGACAGGCACTGAGGTCTCTGCCTGATTCTCACCTGTTAATGTCCCGGGGGCCAGAGCAAGTACATGGCTGAGTCTGAAGTCAGCACAGGAGGAGACAGTAGCAGAGACTGAGATGGTGCACTTCTGATTTCTGGATGGCTGTTACTGTGATCAGCAAACTTCACAGCAAAGCTCAAGGTGACGCCTCTCCCACACTAGTCCCTCAGCTACTAGCCTTTTACTCCTTAGCCAGCACTTCCCAAACAGAAGCCAAGTGTGGGGAAAATAGGTCATGGAATAGTCACTCATTCTGATGACACTGGCACCTGAGCACCACATGCAGTTCAGAAGTCACAGGTCAAAACTGGCATCCTGGGAAAATGAAGGGCACTTTCCTAATTGTCCTTTCTCTAATCTCATCATCTCCTGCTTCCCTCTCAATTTCTGTCTCTACCCAGGAAATAGATAAGTAAATAAAATATTAAAAATAAACATTTCCCTAAAGAAGACAT
The DNA here is from genome assembly GCF_950295315.1 of Erinaceus europaeus. NCBI lineage: Eukaryota > Metazoa > Chordata > Mammalia > Eulipotyphla > Erinaceidae > Erinaceus > Erinaceus europaeus. Next base: position 192,430,534 of record NC_080163.1, on the reverse strand, counting down.
TTAAAATTAAATATGGGTTTCTCTGTGTGTCTCTGCATCTCTTTGAAAAATAATATTAATTAAAAAAAGTAAATTGAGAAATTTAAACAAATAAAATTTCCTCACACATAATCTCAGCAAGAAAATGAAGAGAAAGCATGCTTTTCAGGGATTTTAAACACCTGCACATTGTCTCTGAAACATGGAGGTGGAAATGAACATAAAAGGAAAGGAAATTTTCCATCATTTTCTGAAGCTGTCTCTAGATCTGATTTATCTGAGGCAACTCCCATTTTAAACACAGTACTGTCAATGGAGCTTATGGTAATATTCCCAGTGGATGTGACCAGTGGTGTTAGAAGAGGGAACTCCTAGAGGTCTTGCCCCACATCATCTGTGGGGGATTATTATGATCCTCTGGATAGGACCCTAGGTGATAAGTGTGGCTTGACACTGGCTAAAGAGACCATCATTGAGTGAGCCAGTCTCCTGCCCTTATCCAGCTTTTGGAGTCCCTTCTTTAACAGACAAGCTTAGACTTTCTCCCAGTTGTTAAAGTGTTGAGTGACTTTTCAAGCCAGTATTAGGTTTGTGAGATCAGTCCTCAAGTTAAATAGGGAATAGAGCTAGGATTTTAGTAGAATCTTAGCACCCCTTTTTTCAGCATTACTTGTTTGATGATTCTAATAAAGGGTGCCATGAGGACAATGATTGTCCTTGAAAAAAATACAGTGTTTTACTGTCACCATATATAGATACATTTATTTACTTATTTATTTATTTATTTTACTAGAGCACTCATTAGCTCTTGTTTTCGTGGTATGGAGGATTGAACCTGGGACTTCGGGACCTCAGGCATGGGAGTCTCCCTGCATAACCATTATGTTATCTATCCTGGCCCTGATACTTTTATAACTGACACTTGTGCTTCATGATTTGGTTCATAAAAATAATCAAATCTTTTTTTACCCCAATATCATGTTATTGAAGAAACATTGTTTACAGGGTTCTTGTTGTCAGAAGGGTGTCTTAGTGACTCCTAACATCAGAGTTTCCTGACTCATGAGCATGTGGCTTTTGTGAGGAAAAACGGACATTTGGATCAGGCCAGAAGCTTCAGGATCTTCCCCCATAACCTGCCTCTTGAGTTACTACTGACTTTTATAATCAATCTGAAATTTAATTATTTTTTTATTTTTTATTTAATAAAGTATTAATTAACAAAACCATAGGGTAGGAGAGGTACAATTCCACACAATTCCCACCACCCAATCTCCATATCCCACCCCCTCCCCTGATAGCTTTCCTATTCTCTATCCGTCAGTTTCAGTCAGGATGCCGGCCAGGCTTCCCTAGACTGAAATTTAATTTATATCTACTAGCAGGTGGCATTTCTTTTTAGACAACTCAGTTGAAGAGTTAGATCAGAATTCAGAAAGGACTGTTTATATTTATTAAAATTAGGCACCAATAATGATCACGGGAATGTAGGGCTCGAAGACATCTCATTGAAGCATTAACAACACATCTCTAAACATATTTGCTGGGATTTTTTTTTAATTTTTTAAATATTTATTTTATTTATTTATTCCCTTTTGTTGCCCTTGTTGTTTTGTTGTTGTAGTTATTATTGTTGTTGTCATTGTTGGATAGGACAGAGAGAAATGGAGAGAGGGAGGGGAAGACAGAGAGGAGAAGAGAAAGACAGACACCTGCAGACCTGCTTCACCGCCTTGTGAAGCGACTCCCCATTTGCAGGGATTTTTACATGAACTGTCTGTCACAAGGTGATAGTTAAATCCCATGATTTGTGCAGAATGTAGGGAAGAGATGATCTGGCAGGAGGGAGATGACACACCCCATATTGTTAAAGAGATTACCAAAAATTAACAAAACCCAGGCACTTGAATTAAGTGAGGGAGAGAAGAAGCAACAATCTACATGAGAGACAAATAGTTAAAAGCCCTCAAAGAGCTACTGTTGAATGTGATGTTTTAAAGCACTGACATGATGGGGAAAATGAATCATTTAGGTTTTTCAATCAATTTGTTTTTTAATAACCACTGAAAAATGAGTCTAACATGTCAAGAAAATAATTCACCAAGTACAAGTGGGATTCATCCCTGAGAAACAGGAATGGATCAATATCTGAAAGCCAATGAATAAAATCTATCATACCAGAAAAAGGAGAGAGAGAGAGAGAGAGTGAGAAGGAAAAGAAAAAATCATATTGTCATATCAACACTCCAGAAATTGAGAAAAGAAGGACATTTACTCCACCCAGTAACACCATTAAGACAAACCCACAGCTGACATCATTCTCAATGGGGAAAACCAAACAAGGATGTCCACTACCTCACTGTATTCACTACAGTCACGGAGTCCTCACCACTGCAACCACACAAGAAAGAGATATCAAATACATGCAAATCAGAAAGAAAAATTAAACTAGCACTATTTGCTAATGACTGATAACATATCTGGAGAACCTCAAGGCTCAATGAAAAAACTACTGGAGTAATTAATAGATTTAATAAAGTAACAGGATGTAAAGTAATACTCATAAATTTGTGGCATTTCTGTATTCAAAAAAAGTCAGAAGAGAGTGAAATAAAAGACTCAATTACATTTACAATCAAAACCAAAAAGATACAATACCTTAGGATTGTCTAACAAAAGAGGTTAAACGCCCCCGCTCCACACACACAAAGGAAAACTATGTGGCACTATTAAAAGAAATAGAGAAGAACACACGAGAATTGAAGAACATTCCTTGTCCCTGGATTGGAGGAATAAACATTACTAAATGGTCTTTCTACCAAAATTAATCTACAATTCCAATGCAACCCCCAACTTGTCTAATTTTTTGTATGTAATCATCTTTTTTGATTGCATAGTAATATTCCACGGAATATATATCCCATAACTCCATACAGGCATGTATCCAAAGTACACTCAAACACTAATGTGAAGGGACACAGACACTCTTATGTTCATAGCTGCATTATTCACAATAGTCAAAGAGAGGAAGCAACCTAAATGCCCATTATCAGAAGACTGGCTAAAGCAGTTATGGGATATATATTCAGTGGAATGCTACTCTGCAATCAAAAAAAGATGGTATTGTGTCTTTCAGGACAAAATGGATAGAACTGGAGATGATTTTGTTTATAGATATAAATAAAGGCATTAAAGCCAACTATAAGATGGTTTCACTCATGTGGAATATAGAGAACTGAAACATATGAACTTGCAAAAACAAAACAGAATCAAGCAAAGTGTAAGACTTGTGAGAACTCTAGTGGTTTTTTTTTGGGTACTGGAGTGGTTGGGATTCAGGACTCAGGGGGTGGGTGTGAGATGCACTATACACTATAATTTTACAATCTAATCATAAAATTTAAAAAACACAGGAATCAGATAAAAATGGAATAAAAAGTGAAGAAAGAGGACTGGAGATGTAGTCCATCAGGCAGGACAAGAACCCTGCAGTGCACGTGGTCCAGATTCAAGTTCTAGTAACACAGTGAGGGACCACAGCGCCTGAGCAAGTTTCAGAGAGTGGCCTGCCTTTCTTCCTCCCTCCCTCCCTCCCTCACTTCCTTCCTTCCTTCCTTCCTACCATTGCTTTTCCTTCCTTCTTTTTCTCCCTCTCTCTCCCTCTCTTCCATTCTTTCTTTTTTCCTAATTTTTATTTTTTATTTTCCCCTTTTGTTGCCCTTGATGTTTATCATCATTGTTGTTGTGATATTGTTATTGCTGTTTTTGATGTTGGCTAGGTCAGACAGAGACAGAGAGAGGAGAGGGAGACAGAGAGGGAAGAGAAAGATAGACACCTGCAGGCCTGCTTCAACACCAGTGAAAAGAACCCCCTGCAGATGGGAAGCCAGGGGCTAGAACCGGGATCCTTATGATGGTCCTTGTGGTTCATGACTTGTGCTCTTAACCCACTGTGCCACCACTAGGGTTCCTTGTTCTTTCTTTCTTTCATCTTTATTTGTTGGATAGAAACAGCCAGAAATTGAAAGGGGGAGATACAGAGGGAGAGAGACAGAGAGACACCTGCAGCCCTGCTTCACCACTGGTGAAGCTTCTCACCCACCTTTGCAGATGGGGCCTGGTGGCTTGACCCCGGGTCCTTGCACATTGTAACATGTGCGCTCAGCCAGGTGCGCCACCACACGGCCCCATTCAAATCAGGTGGTGCAGGAAGTTGTGGGAGTTGAGCTGATGAAAAGGACTGTTGAAGAGGTCAGGCAGCAGCACCGAGGCCTCCACCGGCAGGAAACAGTGCACAGCAGGGACATGTAAGGAGGCTGAGCAGTCAGTCTTCAAGGCCTAGTTTATCAGAGTTTAGCAGCTCGGTCAATTACATGAACGCAATCTGTAATTAGCTAGTCGTCACATTTCTTCACTGTCTGATTAGTTAAAAACATATCTCTAGCTGCAAATTCAACTGTAAATTGGAATGAACGTCATAATAGCTGTATCACAATATTAAAGTCAGGACCACCTTACTGATTGGACAGTGGCATTCATAACGAAAACCATACTTTAATATTAGTTAAACAGTAGGCCAGGCTAGTTGGTGGCTCAGCAGGTTAAGTACCATGATGGTTAAGCCCATCTCTGTCTCCCCCCTCCTCTCTCAATTTCTCTATGTCTGGTCCAGCAACAACAACAGCAACAGAAACAATAACAATAACAACAACAACCCCACACCTATGGACATCTAATCTTTAATAAAGAGGCCCAAAGTATTAAATGGAGGAAGGAGGCTCTCTTCAATAAATAGTGCTGGGAAAACTGGGTTGAAACATGCAGAAGAATGAAACTGAACCACCTTTCTCACCAGAAACAAAAGTCAACTCCAGATGCATCAAGGACCTGGATGTTAGACCAGAAACTATCAAATACTCAGAGGAAAACATTGGTGGAACACTTTCCCACCTAAACCTCAAGAACATCTTTGATGAAACAAACCCAACTGCGAGGAAGACTAAAGCAGAACCAAACCAGTAGGACTGCATCAAATTGAAAAGCTTCTGCACAGCCAAAGAAACTATCACACAAAGAGACCCTCACAGAATGGGAGATCTTCATATGACATACATCAGACAAGAGACTAATCACCAAAATATACAAAGAGCTGAACAAACTTAACACCAAAAAAGCAAATGACCCCATCCAAAAATGGGCAGAGGATATGAACAGATCATTCACTTTAGAGGAGATCCAAAAGGCTAACAAACATATGAAAAATTGCTCCAGGTCACTGATTGTCAGATAATGCAAATAAAGACAATACTGAGATACCACCTCACTCCTGTGAGAATGGCATACATCAAAGAGGACAGCAGCAACAAATGCTGGAGAGGCTGTGGGGACAGAGGAACCCTTTTACACTGCCGGTGGGAATGTAAATTGGTCCAGCCTCTGTGGAGAGCAGTCTGGAGAACTCTCACAAGGCTAGACATAGACCTTCCATATGACCCAGTAATTCCTCTCCTGTATATATACCACAAGGACTCCATAACACCCAAACAAAAAGATATGTGTACACCTAAGTTCATAGCAGCACAATTTGCAATAGCTAAAACCTGGAAGCAACCCAGGTGTCCAACAACAGATGAGTGACTGAGAAAGCTGTGGTACATATACACAATGGAATAATAGGACACAGCTATTAAGAACAATGAACCCACCTTCTCTGACCCATCTTGGATGGAGATAGAAGAAATTATGTAAAATGAGCTAAGTCAGAAAGATAAAGACGAGTATGCGATAATACCACTCATAAACAGAAGTTGAGAGAGAATAACAGAAAAGGAAACTCAAAGCAGGATCTGACTAGATTTGTAGTAGGGCACTAAAGTAAAAACCCTAGGTGGAGGGTGAGGTGGAGGTTCAGTTTCCTGGGGGAGGGGTGGGAAGGGGATGGGACACAGATTTTTGGTAGTGAGAATGGTGTTTATGTACACTCCTATCAATTTGTAGTCATATAAATCACTATTTCGTTAATATGAGAGGGGAAAATTGACTGAATGTCTCAAACTTTTAAGCACAGACTGAGTCTTTTAAATACATAGGCTGAGTCTTTGATATGTTGACTCTCTTAAAAGCTTAGTCCAGGGAGAACAATGAAACCGGTGGCACACCTATATGCAAATAATGTCAAAGGACATAAAATATGGTGAGGGTGTGTTTGATACAGCAAATCCTAACAAAGGGATTTTTCAAAGTTAATCTAATTGCCAAGCAATGTGATTACTGCAATAACTATCTATTGTCTTCTTAAACCCTAAGACAGCAGTAATCTCCCGCTTCCTCTGTAGAGCCTATGTTTCTCCCAATCCTGGAACCTCTGGGGTGGGGCTCACTTCTCTGCATGCTTCTCTCAAGTCAGACCAAATGACACTGCATCGGCCGATTCCAACCTAATCAAAGCAATGAGTACCATCTCAGCATGCTCCACCTGTCTACAGAGATGTCAGGCATGGATTGCCAACCCTTCACTGTCATCACTGTGAGACCTTCACCGTGAGACCTTTCCTTTCATGGTATTCTCTAATTACATTCCAGGAGGTTGACTTCCCAACAAAGTCCCAAAACCTAGATATAGGCCAGATCCCATCAGATAGAGCATATGTTCACATGTATCCATAAATCAAGGAAAAATATTTACCGGAAAGCAAAAATACGCAAGCAGCGAGTCAGTATCAAGTTCACAATGAAATAGTGTCCATGTAGACTTAGATACCCTCCTCACCTACTTCCTATTACAGTTCTCTAACTCACTCCAAAGCCAAACTTATCAAAGCAAGGAATGCAAAAGCTGAATAAGGGCAAGAGACTGGCATACTTTAATGATGACTCTTTAGTCACTATCAGGCCATTCCACCAACCGGGGCCCTTATCAGGGAGTCCTGAGATTCCCAAACAGACTTGATGGGCCTAGACCTCAAATGAATCCCTCTCTCAATTGTTATCAGTCATTTCTATCAGGAACAACAAAATAGACCCCTTTGTGCACCCCCATAGGACCTTGACCTCAACCTGGATCAACAATGGTAGAGAATGTTCCATCCTCCGAAGGGAGGCTGGACCACATACTCTATGCTACACCTGAGGAACATGGGTCCATACTCGGGCAGCATGGAATGTTCCTACTCATGACCACAGAATGTGAGCTCAGATCTAGAGGGATGTAGAGGTCACACAGGCTCCTAAGCTAATTATGGGACCCAGATCACATCAAATCGATGGGGTTTACAGTAATATTTATACCCCTTTCCCATATTAGGAAGCTACTCTCTTCCCTCATCCAACTGTCTTTCCCTTTTCCAGATATGACATCATCTCCCCAGACAATAATTAGGATCCACCTGCATATCAGATTTCAAGCCCATGCAAAACAAACAAACAAAAAAAAAAGAACACTAGTATAGCCACAGGGCCTTTGAAATATAATTAAAATATGCCTATTAGTTATCTACAAAATGGAGGACCCATCAACACTTCATCTGCACTATTACAGCCTTTAGGTCCATGATTGTTCAACAATTTGTTTGGCTTTGTATATTAACTCACTCTTTTCAGTCACCAGGTTCCAGATGCTAGAAGGATGCGACCAGACTTCTCTGGACAGACAACCCCACCAATGTGACTTGGAATACCACTTCCCCAGAGCCCTTCCCCACTAGGGAAAGAGAGAGACAGGATGGGAGTATGGATCAGCACCCATGTTCAGCGGGGAAGCAATTAGAGAAGCCAGAACTTCCACCTTCTGCATCCCACAATGATCTTGGATACATACTCCCAGAGGGTTAAAGAATAGGAAAGCTATCAGGGGAGGGGATGGTATACGGAGGTCTGGTGGTGGGAATTGTGCAAAGCTGTACCCCTTTTATCCTATGATTTAGTCAATGTTCCTTTTTATAAATAGTAAATTAAAAAAAAATAACACCAACAAAGGCAGAAAAATGGGGAAAATGGCCTCCAGGAGCAGTGGATTTGTAGTATAGGCACCGAGCCTCAGATACAACCCTGGATATATATATATATATATATATTTCCAGCTGGGATAAATAGACAATTTTAGGATGCAGGAAAGATTTGGAAGCAATCCAAAGAAGTCCTTGTGGGCAGTGAAAGAAATCTGGTTGTGTACACTCTCTAGAAAGAGTGTATCTCATTCATACAGGCACAAGGAAGCCTCTCAAAACCAGACTCACAGTAACACCTGAGGCAGCATTCCTCTATTAATTATCTGAGTGCTGATGACAAGGCAGCTCAAGTCAGAAAGCAGCAGATACAGAGACTCGGGTTTCCTAAATAACCTGTAGGTGAAATCACTGGGGCTCACGGGGGGATTTCTTAGATCATCTGAGTTCTATGCACTGCAAAGACTAGAGACAAAGAAAAGAGCTAAATACCCTCCCTGGTGAAACCCAGGCAGCTGAATGAGAAGATAACTGTCTCTGTGCTGTAGCTAAAATGTCTTCTCTCTGAAAGAAAGCCAAGGATACGAGGCTCTGATTTTTTTTTTTAATTGTCAAACACTACCCTCCAGTGGTAGCTCCTCTCTTAGCAGTGGAGAAAAAAATTCTAAACTTTGAGCGAATCTGGTCCCATCTTTAACCCCAACCCAACAGCCCCAAATTCCACAATTATTTTAATTTTTCTTAAGGTGGAAAATTTACAGATATTAGAGGTATCTGTGGTGTTTGTGCATGTGTGTATGTAACTTATAAGGTATAAGATACTTCATTCTGCTTCTGAGATATCTGGGGCAAATAATGAGAATTAAGGATGCCATAAATCAATCAAATAAGATTGCAACTACATCTCAATTTTTTTAGGTCAAATGATATTTTTCATTTAAAATAATTAAGATCATCTAAGGAGATTGCTATGCATTCACTAATCTGACTCTTAATACATCTATATAAAGTCAGAAATAGATCACTGCTTTTTCATTTAATCATTATTATTTTTAAAATTCTTGAATGGGGGAGATGGGATAATAGTTATGAAAAAGGCTGACATGCTGAGGATTCAAGGTTTCAGGTTCATTTCCTTAGCACCTCCATAAGCCAGAGCCAAGGAGTCTTTCTCTTCATAGCTCTACACCCCACTCACTAAAATAAAATTAATAAATAAGTAAAAGCACACTACCAAATCCCCAGTATCAAAAAGACCAGAAACAGCAGTTGGTGGTGAGGGTATGAAAAAAAAAAAAAAAGGATCCTTGTACACTGTGCGGAGACATGTAAACTGGTCCAGGCTCTAGATAAAGCAAATGGAAATTCCTCAAAGTATCAAAAATGAAAGGCAGGGCGGTGGCACAGCCAGTTGAGAGCACACATTACAGTGCACAAGGACCCAGGTTCAAGCCCCTGGCCACAACCTGCAGGGAGCAAGCTACACGGGTAGTGAAACTGAGCTGAGGGTGTCTTTCTGTCTCTCTCCCTCTCTACCTCTCCCACCCCTCTCAATTTTTCTGTCTCTATCCAGTAATAAAGATAATAAAAACTTTTAAAAATAAAAAAATTTATATGGTTCTGGATAGCATATTCATTTTGATGATGTTAATTCTTCCAATTCTTTTTCTATTTCCTTGAATACAGACTCATAATTCCCAGTATACAAATCTTTCACTTCTTTTTTTAGGTTTATTCCTACATATTTTATTGTTTTCATTGCTACAGTAAAAGGGATTGATTTCTGGATTTCTCCTTCTGTTAATTCAGTGTTTCCATAGAGGTATGCCACTGACTTATATATGCTAATTTTATAGCCTGACACCTTAGTATATTGCTTGATAATTTCCAGGAGCTTACTGCTGGATTCTTTAGGCTTTTCTATGCATACTATCATATCATCTGCAAACAGTGAGAGTTGACTTCTCTTCCACCATGCTAGCTGTGAGCTTGCCATAAGTTGCCTTTATTATATTATCACTTCAATCTTTCAAGAAAAATCTTACTATCACAAGAGAAGAAAACTGAGAGGCTTTATCCACACTGAGAGGTGACAGTCCTTCCCTTTCAGAACATGACACATCTGGATGCAGCACTGCAAACAGCTCAGTTCACTACAATGCCCAGCTGTCTGGGGGTAGACCTCCGCCAAGAAAAAGCATCCAGGAGGAAGATGCCACCTAGAAGTAGCCTTTGGCAAAAGCTTATGTTCTGTCTCTAAGAAAACTCTAGAGGCAAGCATAGATGAATAGTTTATTTATTTATTTATTCCTTTTGTTGCCCTTTTTTTTTTGTAGTTACTATTGTCATGGTTGTTGGATAGGTCAGAGAGAAGTGTAGAGAGGAGGGGAAGACGGAGAGAAGGAGAGAAAGATAGACAACTGCAGACCTGCTTCACTGCCTGTGAAGCTACTCCACTACAGGTGGAGAGCCTGGGGCTTGACCAGGGTTCCTTACACTGGTCCTTGTGTTTTGTGCCACCTGCGCTTAACCCACTGTGCTACTGCCCAACTCCCAGGGGAATATTTTTAACAACAAGTGATCCAGACTTACTTTATCTTAGTAGTATCATTACCAATAAAGAAGTGACACAGTAAAACATGCCACATGTTCGAGTTACTTTATAACACCAGCTAGATGGATAGAGGGTTATTAAGCAAAGAAGTTAGGTTCTGTAGATAAAATAACTTTCAGACAAAGAAAGGCGTTCTTACTATACTACAATGTGGCACTAATATGTAAAGAGGTTAATCAATGTAAAATACATTAAATCTGAACACACACACAGGGTAGGGTTGAGTAGGGTTTGGTGGTAATAGCAGCACAAACTTTCTAGTTCTTGTCCAGTTGTTTCCAGGAGTAAGGACACATTAAGATGCTGATGCAGATACCTAGTTTCACCATACTGCCTTTTTAACCCATGAAGACTGACCCCAATGACAGTAAGCTTATAAGGAAATTCTCACAAGTCAAGTTCTAGCTTAGTATGCAAAATAATAAATATCTGGTTTCTCATGGACTTTCTTAAATAAAGGAGCTTAAAATGGTTAGAGGAATATGATGATTTAGCACTTTAGATCCCTATAGTTATTCCTATAACACATAAACTCAGTTTCTGATTAATAAATTATATTTTTAATTTATTCAACAAAAGAGAACCAGTGTATTGATCTGATTGATATGGTGTTAGAATAGAATTTAGGATCTCATGCTTACAAGTCCTGCACTCTACCACTGCACAACACCCAGCGGACTCTTTTTAAAGTTAAACACTAGAGTGTTTAAGTTTTTTAAGTTTAGACACTAGAGTGTTTCAGGATCCCTGAGGTGGATCGAGTCAATGTATCTGTTCTCTTAGAATATGAGCCTAAGGGAATCGGGCCGTAGCACAGCCAGTTATGCACAAGTGGCACAAAGCGCAAGAACCAGCTTAAGGATCCCGGGAGTCTCTTCACAAGTGGTAAAACAGGTCTGCAGACCTTTCTTTCCCCTTCTCAGTCTTCCCCTCCTCTCTCCATTTCTCTCTGTCCTATCCAACAACAAACAACATCAATAACTACAACAATAAAACAAAAAGGGCAACAAATAAATAAATAAATATATTTTTAAAAGAATATGAGCGTAAAATACCAGCAGAGAGAGCACCCTGTGTATCAGGGTAGTCAGTTGGCCATCCTTAGTGCTTGCGTGGTGCTATTATTTCCTGACACCACTCCCTATTCCTCTGCACCAAAAATGCCATTGTGATTACTAAATGATTAGACTTCACATCTTCTTATTTCTACTCTCTGCAATCTAGATCACAGTTAAATTATATGCACTGAAGACTGATGAAGGAAAACCCTACTTACATGTTGAAACTATCAGGCAGAGCTGAGCAATGTTTCTAAGTAAGACCCAAGAAAAGTTATCAGTGAGCTTACAGGAAATTCTAATTCTCCTCTATTTTTCTCTTTGACTGAATAGGGAGCTGCTACACGCTATAAAGCAAACTGTTGGAAGGAATTGTCTTTTTTATTTTTTAATTAGTATCTATTTATTTACTGGATTTAAAGAGCCAGAAATTGACAGTGAAGGGTGATAGGAAGAGAGACACCTGCCACACTACTTCACCATTTTGAAGGCTTTCCCTCTGCAGGTGCAGACTGGGGCTTGAACCTGGATCCTTGCACATCATAAAATGTACACTCAACCAGGGGTGACACCACCCAGCCCTGGAATTCTTTTGTTTTTCCATTAGGGAAGAACTGGAGATTGTATCAGAAATGTCAAGTAAACATCTTCCACATGCCATACTGCTCCAAAATCCCCCGTAAAACTTGGCAAAGCAGCATGAAGCAAATCATTTAGTCTGAAGTCTAACAACTCTCTGATTATGGAAAACCTGAGTTCACAACATTGTCACAATATGACACAACTCAAGTGTTCCATATGTGACTGTAAATGGGGTGAAAACTACAAGCTGTCTAATATATGTCACAAATTGATCCTAAACGTTTTTATTTTATTTTTAATGAATTCTTAAAAAATTTTTTTTGCTGCCATGGTTATCAGTGGGGCTCTCTGCAAACACTACGAATCCATGGCTCCTGGCAATCTTTTTTTTTTTTTTTGACATGACAGAGAGAAATTGAAAGAGAAGGGTATATAGAAAGGGAGAGAGAAAGACATCTTCATCACTCATGAAGCTTCCTCCCTCCAGGTGAGGAGTGGGGGCTTGAACCAGATTCTTAAGCATGGTGATACATGTGCTTAACCCAGTGCTCCTGGGCCTGGCCCCTATTTTTAATTTTTTTTTAAGCAATTTACTTTTTCCAGCCAGGATTATCACTGGGGCTTGCTGCATGGACTATGAACCCACCAATCCCCGAGGCTGTTTTTTCTTTTTTTTTTCCTTGTATTTTATAGGACAGAGAGAAGCTGAGAGGAGGTGGATACAGAGAGGGAGAGCACTGGGGAGACAGAAGAATGGTTCTGCAAAAAGCCTTTCAAGGCTTAGGCTCTTCATTCTATCTCTCTGACTAAAAAAATAATTCAGAAAACCATGATTTTACCATTTAGCTTTCGTGGATGGAGGCCTACTGACCAGTGTGGAGAAGCAAATACATCAACAGCACACTGGGTATTTTGAAAGGAGGCACTGCTGGTCTGCTTCTATGTGCTCTGTGCAGCTCCACCTGCAGGTCAGTATCTGAAGAGAGAACATCACATCACCCAGGCAAAGAGTTGCAAGAAGGTGGCAGGTGCCGGCACTGCTAGTTACCGGCACTGCTAGTTACGGAGAAATATTAGCTCTACGAGATTTGATTTCAATTTGTTTAAAGCCCCCTTGTGGCTACCTCTACAGAATATTATTTAATTTAGTTTTGTTTGCTTGTTTGTTGTTGTTGCTTTGTACAGAACACTGATCAGCCCTGGCTTGCCGTGATATTGGAAATTAAACCTGGGGCCTCATGTGTCTTAGGACTGAAAGTTTGGAGCTTTAATTCTAGTACCATCTACCCAGCCCAACACTCTTTACTCTTTTGAATTTACTTTCTGAATATTTTTCAAATGAATCCTGTTATGGCTGGCATTTACACCGCAGCCTCTGTTTAGATGCTTAAAAGCACTAGGTTCAACATTCAGTGACAAGATAACAGCTCTAAACCCATCCACACTGAGGTAAAGATACAACACACCATCCATAGCCACTACTATATGTATCATTTCATTTTTAAAAACACACCTACCATGATGCCAACCTAACTTCCCTGGGCAGACAACCCACCAATGTGTCCTGGAGCCCCACCTCCCCAGACCCCTGCCCCACTAGGGAAAGAGAGAGACAGGCTCGGAGTATGGATCAACCTGCCAATGCCCATGTTTAGAAGGGAAACAATTACAGAAGCCAGACCTTCCACCTTCTGCACCTCCTAATGACCCTGGGTCCATACTTCCAGAGGAATAAAGAATAGGAAAGCTTTCAATAGAGGGGGTAGGATGGAGAAATCTGGTGGTGGGAATTGTGTGTGAAATTGTACCCTTCTTATCCTACGGACTTGGCCTTCATAATTAAATTGATTTAAATAGAAGAAAAATACACATCACACTGAGATTCACAGCTACAACATCTTTCTTATCTTACACATCTTCCAATGGCCTCAGACTCCCTGAATTACAGTCCATTTGAAAACACTGGTTTTCAGTTTAAGCACTTACTTAAGGAGAAAGACACCGGCAAAGCACGACTCATCTCTCACACAAGCAGTGCTGGCACAGAAGCCAAGACCTGGCACATCCAAGTTCAGTGTCACACAGGCAAAACTGGGGCTCCTCCTGCTGAGCCACTGCCCAGGCACAAGGACAACCCCACCTGAACCCCCTTTCAGCTGGACCCCTTCACACTGCCCTGGGGATGTCAGTCGTCTCTTCTCACACCCTCCAGATTCATGCTGTGAGGCCTCTGCATTTGCTGCCTGCGACTCTCAAAGACATTTCTCGCCCAACTGCCCAAATCCACCTCAGTCCTCAACCATCCAGCTCAGTGCTCCTGCCGCCAAACAGGAACCTGCTGCCAGCAGCCTTTCTCCTCAAGGACTAAGCTTTCTGCTTTCCACAACACCTCAGTGCCCATCTGCCACATGGCCGAGCGGCTTCCTCCCCCAGCAGACTGAGGCCCTGTCTTCCTGGGGTCACATCTGGGAAAGCACCAGTCCCCGCAGGGTTCCGGCAGGTTCACTGACCTCGCTGGTCTGTCACAGGCAGGATACTCAGGAGACAGCAGTTCAAGCGGTGGGCTCTCCGGGGCAGGAGAAGCCTGTCTGCCTACCTGTCTGAAGCCTCTTCTCTGGGCTCACGTCTCCCAGCGCTGTGCTGACCTGGCTATGGATACACTTCTGTCCTGGGCCCTGCCGGTGTGGTCACTGCGGGCTGTGGATGGAGAGAAAGGTTGTCACCAGGTGAGGATGAGCAAGAGCCGGGTGTGTGACCCCCATGAAGGGCAGCGGCCACTCTGCTCCGGGCCCAAGAGGCAGGTCAGGGGCGGGAGCTGCAGCCCACCATCATCCCCACAGGGAGAAGGGCCCAGCTCCACACAGCGCCCTGCATTTTATTAAGTGAGATCTTCCTGCACAGTAGGAATAATGACATTTTAGTGCAAAGTCTCCAGGATTTTCTCTAAAGGGATTTATTTCTTTATTGTCACCAGGATTACCACCAGGACTTGCTGTCAGCGTGAATGATGAATGAATGGCTGCTAGTGGTCTTAAAAAAAAAAAAACAATCAAATATTTATTTTCCCATTGTTGCCTTACTAGTGGTCATTTTAATTTTATTTTGGATCTATATAGAGAGAAATTGAAAAAGGTAGGATGAAACCTCAACAAAATGAACACAATAAAAAAGTGGTCAGGATATACGAGTAGGTGACTCTAGTCTAAAGAAGAGATACACATGGACCACAGACACAGGGGGAAATGCTCCAGTTCACTCATCATCAGAGACGTACAAATCAAAACCATTTTGAGAATCCATCACACACCTGTGAGAACGGGCTCCATCAGTCAAACAAGAGAAGATAACTAACTGTTGGAGAGGATGTGGAGAGAGGGGAAGTCTACTGCACTGCTGGTGGGATGCAAAGGGGTAAACCCAGTCTGGAGAACAGGATGGAGACTCCTTAAACAAATAACAATGGAAATGCCACATGACCCAGCAATTCCACTCCTAGGCATATACCGAAAAGATATAAAAGCACTGACTCAGGGATATGTGAGCCCCCGTGTTCATAGTGGTTTTAGTCACAATTGCAAAGACCTGGAAACAACCAAAATGCCTTTTACAGATGCCTAGATAAAAAGAGAGTATTATGCAGCAGTCAAAAGGGATGACCTTGTATAATTTGGGATAAAGTGGCTGAAACTGGAGAAAAAAAAAAAGAGAGAGGGAAAGGTGAGGTAGAGAGAGACAGACACCTGCAACATTGCTTCATTACTCGCGAAACTTTCTCCCTGCAGGTAGGGAGCAGGGGCTCGAACCCAGGCCCCTGCACACTTCCTCCCGCATAGTAACGACAGTGACATTTTAGTTCAGAGTCTCCAGGGTGCTCTATGAAGGCACGTGTGTATTTATGTATTTACTGAGGATGACCCCCTCCCCACAGGTGGGGTCCGGGGCTTGAACCCGGGTCCTTGCTGGTGGTTCCCTGTGTGCTCAGCCAGGTGCTCCCGAGCGCGGCGCACCCGCGGCATTTCCTGAAGGTCACAGGCACACGGCCGCCACGCAAAACCCGCTTCCCTGACAGGTGCCCTGCGGTCTCCGCCCTCAGGAAGCCCAGGAGCCTCGAACCTGCGGAAGCCAGGAGGCACGTGCTGACGTCACAGACCCCACCCCGTAGCACACCCCGCTCGTCCTCTGGCGGGAATGGGGGCCTCGCTGTGCCCACCACCTCCTGGTGGACTCGGGCTGGTGGGTCCCTGAACCCTGGTCCTCGCGCCTCCTGTCAGTGCGGAAGTGCAGGCCCGCGGGGTCACAGGGAATCTCGCGAGAGCTGCAGGTGAAGGCCAGGGTTGAACCATGGGGGGGGGGGCGGCAGAGTCCTCCGTGGGCGCGAGCTGGGGGCTGAGTTTCCGGGGAAGGAGCCGGAGCAGCAGCTGCAGGCCGGGCAGGTGCGAATGCCTGGGGTCTGTCCTCAGCCAGATGCAGGTGTCCAGCACCCGCTGGGAGCCATCAGGAGCTCAGAAGTTGGCAGCAGGGGCTGAGGTCGGCCTCGCACTCACCGATGGAGAATGTCCAGATTTTAGCCCCTGCACTGCTTCTAGTTTGTGTTGATAATCTGCCTGTGGTGCACTTGTAAGTGGGCCGCAACACAGGACAGAAAGACTGAAAATATAGGGGCTGGGTGGTAGCGCAGCGGGATAAGCACACATGGCACAAAGCTCAAGGATCTGGGTTTGAGCCCCAGGCTCCCCACCTGCAGGGGAGACGCTTCACAGGTAGTGAAGCAGGTCTGCATGTGTCTTTCTCTCCCCCTCTGTCTTCCCCTCCTCTCTCCATTTCCCTCTGTCTATCCAACAAAGACATCAATAACAACAGTGGAACTGAGCCCCAGTGATAACCCTGGAGGCAAAAAAAAAAAAAGTGAAACCG
Source organism: Erinaceus europaeus (assembly GCF_950295315.1). Taxonomy (NCBI): domain Eukaryota; kingdom Metazoa; phylum Chordata; class Mammalia; order Eulipotyphla; family Erinaceidae; genus Erinaceus; species Erinaceus europaeus. Next base: position 192,413,444 of record NC_080163.1, on the reverse strand, counting down.
TGGTGGGAATGTAAATTGGCCCAACCTCTGTGGAGAGCAGTCTGGAGACCTCTCAGAAGGCTAGAAATGGACCTACCCTAGGACCCTGTAATCCCTCTCCTAGGGATATATCCTAAAAACCCAACACACCCATCCAAAATGATCTGTGTACACATGTTCTTGGCAGCGCAATTTGTAACAGCCAAAATCTGGAAGCAACCCAGGTGTCCAACAACAGATGAGTGGCTGAGCAAGTTGTGGTATCTATACACAATGGAATACTACTCAGCTATAAAAAAATGGCGACTTCACCGTTTTCAGCCGATCTTGGATGGATCTTGAAAAATTCATGGTATGTGAAATAAGTCAGAAACAGAAGGATGAATATGGGATGATCTCACTCTCAGACAGAAGTTGAAAAACAAGATCAGAAAAGAAAACACAAGTAGAACCTGAACTGGAATTCGCATATTACACCAAAGTAAAAGACTCTGGGCTGGGTGGGTGGGGAGAATACAGATCCAAGAAGGATGACAGAGGACCTAGTGGGGGATGTATTGTTATATGGAAAACTGGGAAATGTTATGCATGTACGAACTATTGTATTTACCATCCAATGTAAAACATTAATTCCCCAATGAAGAAATTAAAAAAAAAAATCACCCTCTATACAGGTCCAAAAAGGATGACAGAGGACCTAGTGGGGTTGTATTGTTATGTGGAAAACTGAGAAATGTTATGTATGTACAAATTATTGTATTTACTGTTGACTGTAAAACATTAATCCCCCAATAAAGAAATTAAAATAAATTAAAAAGTGAAACTGTAGTAAAGGGTCAGGAAGTGTAGAAGGTCTGAGGCAGTGCAGGTGTCTATTGCAGGCTGGCCTTCACGGGGTGAGCAAGGGACGACAGGTGGAGGCAGTGAAGGCCGGCTGAATCTTTACTGAGATGGCACTTCTGTAACCCCACTAGCTCCTGCTTCCTAGAGGACCCACCCCCCCAGTGGGGTCTCTTATGTGGTGGCTCAACTTTCCCAGACACTGCTCTGCAGGAAAGATAACAGTAACTAAGGCAACCAGACCCTGATCATGGGGTCCAAGTCCCACCCCTTAACCTGCAGCCTCTGCTTCTGGGATGACGCTTTTTGCTCTCCAGCCTGCACCCCATATAATCCTGTGCCGCCCCTCTGTCCTCTGCCAGCCTTATAAGAAAGATCTGAGCTCCTGGTCCAAGCAGGAATAAAAGGCTCCTTTCCTCCTCCACCCACCTGAGCTTCAGTCGTTGATTATTAACAGAGTTCCTCAGCATCTTCTCCCTTGTTCAGTCCACAGACCTGCAGTGCAGCCCTGCTGTCATGAGGGACTTGGCGCAGGGAGAGGCTGGACCCCAGGATGGGTGGCTGTGATGGCTCTGATGGACCAGGATTTGAGCCTCCGGTCCTCACCTGCAGGAGGAAGGTTTTACAAGTGGTGAAGCAGGGCTGCAGGTGTCTCTCCATCTCTCTAACTCTCTATTACCCCCTACCTTCAAGATTTCTGGATGTCTCTATCCAATAAATAAAGATAACAATAGTAGTAATAATTTCTCGTTTCAAAAGTGTCCTGACTTTGTTTCATTTGTCCTGGTCTTGCCATATACTGTTCTGCATCAAAAAACCTGTTCAATGTATATTTTTGAATGAGTGCATATAAAGCAGGAAGATTTACTCAGTGGTGAAAGTTAAGTGAATGAATACATTTTAAAATTCTAGTGGTGTCTACGGCCATCACACTCAGAACACGGCCGATCTCGGAAGCTAAAAATCTGGTGGTCCTGGAGATGGTGCAGTGGACAAAGCACTGGACTGTCAGGCATGAGGTCCTGAGTTCAGTCCCTGGCAGCACATGTACCAAAGTGATATCTGGTTCTTTCTCTTTCTCCTCCTATCTTTCTCATTAATTAATAAAAAAAATTTAAATCTGGAAACTGTCTTATACTAAACAGTGAGTATGTTGAAATGTTATAAAATGAGGTAAAAGCTATAACAGAGGTAGGAAAGACCCTTCAGGACCAGCAAGATGGCCAAGCCAGACAGTTGCCCGCGTTGCCCTGTGCACCACCTGGGCTCAGGCCTGGGCCTCACCACGCTGTAGAAGACGACAGTGCTGAGAGCTTTCCCCTCTCTGTGTCTCTGTGTGGAAGAAACTGGCATAGACAGTGAAGCCCCAGTGATGCCAAAAAGAACAGGAGCAAAAAAAAAATTAAACAGCCTTAAGGTCTTTGATCCATAGGCCCAACAACCTAGTTGGTGGAAGAAATAATTTCCTACACAGACTTCATCCTACTATTTCATTGTATTGGTAGTACATCAATATAAAACATTTTATTTAATTGTCATGTGAAGTTTGATTTTATAAAATTTAAAAACATTTTTAATGTTTATTTATTTATTTATTTATTTTTAACCACAGGTGTTCTCTCTATGGGTCTGGATCTGTGTTCTCTCTATGGGTCTGGATCCAGTGGCCAGTTTCCCTTTCATTATCATTATTATTATTTATTATAGAGACAGTCAAAAGAAGAGTGAGAGGAGGAGAGAGAGGGACTGAGAGAACCAGCACTGGCCCAAGTTAAGGGCCAGGAATACAGCAGAGGTCATGACCTCAGAGGTTACAGGGGCCTTAGATTTTTTTCTCAGCTGCTCACTGGATGCTCTGCTCTGGCTGATTCTGGGGCTGAAACAGGACCAGGGAGCTCAGAGCCTCAGGCTTCTGAGTCATTGGCAGAACAATTCTGCTGACTCCCCAGCCCATTACAGGGACATGTGCAAATGCAGATTCAGACCACAGTGAGCCTCCAGCTCAGACATCTGAGGATGGGCCACATCAGCAAACCCTTGAGGCCCTGTGTCAGGGAAGGTGTGGAGACAGGGAGCCATGAGACACTGCTGGTGGAAATGCAAACTGGCGCAGCCCCTTTGGAAAACTGCATGGAGGGTTCACAAACAAATACAAATGGAAGTGCCTTAAGATCCAGCAATCCCACCCCTAGATGTATATCCAAAGCCATGAAGCACTAATTCTCAAAGATATCTGAGCCCCATGTTCTCAGCTGCACTGTTTACACTAGCCAAAGCAGGAAAGCAAACTAGTAGCCAGTATCAGGTGACTGGATAAAGAGGTTATGGGGGTATATAGTCAATGGAACACTGCTCTGCTATCAACAAAGATGACAGAGTATCACTGGGAACATGATGGTCGGCTCTGGAGGTAATTATGCTGAGTCACATACGTAAAGAGCTGAAAGACAACTACCAGATTATTTCACTCATATCTGGGATATGTTTGACTGAAATAAACTTTTAAAACCTATAGTAACCCCTGGCTCCCCACCTGCAGGAGGATCACTTCACAGTGGTGAAGCAGGTCAGCAGATGTCTGTCTTTCTCCCTCTCTGTCGTATCCAAAAAATTGAAAAAATGTCTGCCAGGAGCAGTGGATTCATAGTGCTGGCATGAGTCCCAGCGATAACCCTGGAGGCAAAGGAACAAACAAACAAACTATAGTAACTAAATGCTCTCCTGGACTTTATGACAACCATGCTTTTTTTTTGGGGGGGGGGTCACAGAACTTTGATGGCACTTGTGGTGATATACAGTTACCATGTATGAGCTGAAATTACACCCCTGAAACCTTGTAATTTTGTAAAACTCTGTTAAATCCCTGAGGGAGAGAGAGAGAGAGAGAGGGAGAGAGAGAGAGAGAGAGAGAGAGAGAGAGAAAAGAAAGTAGAAGGAGAAGACGACGAACAGGAGAAGGAGGAGGAGGAGAGAGATGCGCAGATCTTTGCTGTGCTTGGGCAGATGACTTAGCACATAGACATAAAATTCAATCCTGAGGTCCCAGGTTGGACCCTAGCACAGCATATGTTGAGTAGATGCCCTATATTTATCTCTCTTTAAATTTTTTATTTTAACTTTATTTATTATAGTTGTAAGAACAGAGAGAAATTGAGGGGCTTGTACCCCAGTCCTTGGGCAGGAAAACATGTGCTCTCCTCAGGGTGAGCCACCACCCAGCGGCCCTGTGGAGTTTCTCTGTAGTTGGCTGTTAGGAGCCGACCACCCCCTGGGCTCAGTCTTGAAACTGAAGGCCAAAAAATGCTGCCTTCTGCTGGATCCTTTCCCTCTCTCTCATCTGCAGAACCTCCTTTGCAGACAGAACTATTTTATGAAGAAATGTCTGTTTTATTCTTTGTCCAAAATCTATGAGTCACAGTTATTATTCAAATGATTATGTTAATCACAAATAAATAAGTAAAAGATCACTTATTAATGTTTCCCTAGGATATTGGATAAAAAGCTGTCCATCTAATAGTTTCATTTTGGGGTGGGGAGTGGTACACCCAGTTAAGTGCATGTAGTACTATGTGCAAGAACTCAACACAAGGACTGAGGTCTGAACCACCACTACTCACCTGCAGCAGGACACTTCACAAGTGGCAAAGCAGGTCTGCAGGTGTCAGTCTTTCTCTCTCATTCTCTGTATCCCCTCCCTTCTCAATTTCTTTCAGTCCTATCCAAAAAAAGAAAAAAAAAGTGAGGGGGGATGGCTACAGTGGATTCCTAGTTCCTATACCTAGCCCCAGCAGTTATAACCCTGGACACAAAGAAGAGAATTGTTCCCATATGTCCTAAGGAAAGTCAAACTATTGTGCTAGTTAATTTTGGAGACATAAAAAGGGTTGTGTAAATTTAGATCCAAATACATTGCTAAAATATGGGATAATTTCTAAATTCTTCTAAAACATAAACCATGGAAAGAATCATCTTACAAAATATTGCTGGGGGGCCAGGTAAGCACACATACACTACAGTGTGCAAGAACCGGGGTACAAGCCCCCGGTCCCCACCTACAGGGGGAAAGCTTCACAAGTGGTGAAGTAGAGCTGCAGGTGTCTCTCTGTCTCTCTCCCTCTCTATCTCCTCCTCTTCTCTCAATTCCTCTCTGTCTCTATCCAATAACAAATAAAATAAAATGAAACAGAAATTGCTGAATGCCTCTAGCTGACTGTTAATATCAATCTACATGTACTTTCAATTTCTGATTCTTATTCAGCATTATGCACTGTCATAAGTTTGATCATTCACAATTAAAATATGTGACTGGCCTATTAGAAGAATCCATTTTCTAAGTACTTGAAGAAAACTGAGTGATTTTTGTTCATTTTGTGGAGTTGTACCCCTCCTACCTTATGGTTTTGTTAATTTATCCTTTCTTAAATAAAAAAAAAAAGAAAAAGAAAGAAAATTGCTGAATGTCTCTAGCTGACTGTTAATATCAATTTACATGTACTTTCAATTTCTGATTCTTATTCAGCATTATGCACTGTCATAAGTTTGATCATTCACAATTAAAATATGTGACTGGTCTATTAGAAGAATCCAGTTTCTAAGTACTTGAAAACTGAGTGATATTTGTTCACTTTGCTGCCATGTGTAGGGGATGAGTGCCCTCACGTGGCTGCATCCCAAAACTGCAGCTAAAGCAAATCTTGAACCTTTGGGAGGTGAAGTTCCAATGAGTCTCTGACAGCCCAGGGAACTGAATGAAATCACGGCCACCTGACTGTGCCTGACCTGTGTGACAGCAGCATGAGGAAATCTAGGATATGTGATCCATTCCCTCCTTAATCTTCTAATCATTCTTTATGGAATAAGACAAACATCTGTCTCATTTTTCCTGGATGGAGTAAGCAAAAGCATTATTCAAACATCGCATCATTATTAAGAATGTCGTATTTTCTTTGAGTTTATAAGATGCTAAGGAAAGGTAAGAAAGAAAGAGAAGTCTGAGGAACCCCTCTGCCTGGTCCAACACTCAGACGATGCAGCAGGACAGTGAGAACAGGCTTCTCCCCACCTCTCTCCCATACAAGCAGATACAGACACAAACACACCTGTCTGGGGCTCAACACCCTGATTGATCTGACTAGTGATTCTCTCATTGATGCTAATCTGTATGTTTCTTGTCTGTGATCAGATGGAGTGCATCTTACCAGAGCTGTTTAAGACAAGAAGTGGTGGAGGAGGCTACTTGGTTGAGAGCACTAGCTATAAGCTGCTGGGTCCAAGCCGATGGTCTCCCGCCCACCCTGCCGGAAGGGGAAGAATTTTATGAGCAGTGAAACAGTGATGCAGGTGTCTCTCTGTCTTTCTCCATCTCCTCCTTCCCTCTCATGTCTCTGTCTCTACCCAGTGAATTGTAAATAAAAATAATTACTAAAAAAGAAAATAAAGACATAATAAAAAGGAAAAAAAGCATAAAGAAAAGGCAAAGGGATTGTGGTCCAGGAAGTGGCGCAGTGGATAATGCACTGGATTCTCAACCATGAGGCCCCGAGTTCAATCCAGGCAGCCCATGTACCTGTGACTGTGATGGCTGGTTCTTTCTCTCTTGCCTCCTATCGTTCTCATGAATAAAGAAATTCTTTAAAAAACAAAACTGGGAGTCGGGCAGTAGCGCAGCGGGTTAAGCACACATGTTCCGAAGCATAAGGATCCAGGCTCGAGGCCCCAGCTCCCCACCTGCAGGGGGGTCGCTTCACAGGCCAGGTGGCAAAGCAGGTCTACAGGTGTCTATCTTTCTCCCCCCACGTCTGTCTTCCCCTCCTCTCCATTTATTTCTGTCCTATCTAACAACAAGTACATCAATATCAACAATAACTACAGCAACAACAACAAAAAAACAAGGGCAACAACAGGGAAAATAAATAAATTTTTTAAAAACCTAAGAGGTCTATTCTAGGCTACATCCAGTCCTCTAATGGTTACTTGGATGTATACTTTTTACACTACAGTTGAAGGTCATCAAAGAATGTCCACAACTCATTTGACATTCGATTTTCCAAGTGACATATCCTTCACACACACACACACACACACACACACACACACTGATGCTCCTGGAAATAGTGTGTCTCTGACAGCATCCATGAGAATATCCTGCCATGATATTTACTCTTTTTAGGATTATATAATTATATCACCACTGTATGAAATGGGAGCAAGGCTTGTGGCATCTCTATTGTTTCTAATCAATGCATGGTGATCTATAGTTATCAGATTAAAATTCCAAAGGACTAATTAAAAACTCAAAGCTGAAGATACAAATTGCTAAAGGGAATCATGCTGTCAGCTGTTCAGTAATGATCTGATCTTTGACCTCTGACATCACAACCCAGTGGCCCTGGCTACAGGGGAATCTTCAGTCTTGAAGACTAAGCTGACAGTGCAAGTAGTGCTGTGTCCAGCTCTCTCTTTAGCAGCAAGGAGTGAAGAATAGAGGATGTCTGAGTCTACCAAGAAGTCTTCGCGGCTTTCAGAGTGTCTGTGCTGTCTGTCCTGCTTCAGGTAGAGTTTGTTTACATGCCCTGTGTGTAGGCAGAGCAGGAGGAGGGAAGTCCCAGGATGTGCTCTGTGTGATGCCCACTGACAGAATCCTCAGCTTCAGCCCTGGTCTCATGAATGGTTACTTGTGCTCATGAGATTCCCTCCTGCTGATGCCAGAGAGCAGACTTGACCTGCTAGGATCAGAGTCCTGTGGGCTTACTCAGGGCACAGCCACGAATAGCTTCCATGAGTTGAGAAACATTTGGATGTTGGATTTATTATCTGCTGATCTTAACCCCCAAGTGATGACTGACTTAAGATTAGAGTCAGTTTTCCAGAATCCTGTTATCTAAGGGTGTATGTTAACCTGAGACCACAGTGGAATGACCTCTTCACACTCTTGGATGTCATGTAATCTGAAATTTGACTTCTATAAGGTCATATATCTGTTTACATTTTTTATTATTATTATTGAGAGTGAGAGTCAGAAGCAGAAGTAATAGAAAGTGAAGGGGTGAAGGAGATGGGGAAAGGAAGAGGAAGAGGAAGGAGAAGAGGGAGGGGAAGGAGACAGCCAGAGAGTCATCGGCATATGCAAAACTGGGGGTGACACTTGGGGCTACATGATTTTCAGTTCAACTAGACACTGTACTGTGGACCTGATTTAGTTGTTTGAAACATTTGTCATCTCTCCTTTGTCCTCTAACTGTTCCCTCACCCCTTTTATCATTTAGTGGAGGGACTAATTCAGTACAGTGCAGTTTGTTGACATAGGGTAAGATTTGTCATCACTCAATGAGAGGTGTCTGCAGAACACTCTGCTCCCCACTCAGCTCCTCTCCCAGCACCAAGCACCAGGACCCCAATACCCTCGCTTCCCCTCACTCCCTCTTAGAGTCTCCTTTCTACCAGGTTCCCAGACTCTGCTGATTCCTTGTCCCCTGACACTAAAGTGACAGCCCCTGTGTCCTGTCTTTCAAGCTGCCCTCCATCTCCACTGGCCCTGAGTGACCTCAACTCTCACAGGACCTCTGTCTAGTTCAGGACTCCTGAATCGGGGTGCTGAGTCCTTCTGGGGAACTGAGACTCCTCTGCAATGCTTGTGAGTGCTGGCATCAGCAGGAGTCCTTGTGTCCAGCCTCCCCAGTGACAGGCTGCCCTGTGGGTCTGCTGTGTTGCAGTTCTGCTGTAGAGGAGAGCGGCCAGGAAGAGGAGAAAATCCCAGTGGTGCCTCGTGGCCACATCCAGTTCACAGGCCTTGGCAAATTCCAGAAGGGTTGGAGGTGGCAGAAAAGGCAACTGATCTTATATTCCAACGTGCTGCTCATCTCCAACACAAAGTGCGTACCTGCTCCCCCTGCTCCTGACCCCACAGCTGCTGCTTCTCTGCTGCCCTGAGGACAGAAGAGGTGGATTTTCTGCCGGTTTCCGTCCAGCACTAGGAGGGCAGCAGAGGGGAAGCAGGGATACTGGGCAGGGCCTGAGTTCTGGGGAAGGGCAGCCAGGGTGGAGAGGCTGAAGGAGAGATGCAGAGTCAGAGGCCAGGGGGCCCCCAGCCTGGACGACCCTCCCACAGCCTGCTCTTCCTTCATGTGCCTGCCCTTCCAGCTCAGCCCCAGGGAGACAGGACAAGCCATAGCCAGTCCCTGCTTCCCGGGAGTCACAGACACTCACACTAAATTTCTGCAAAGTGTTTGCAATCACAGACTGCACATGGTGACAGGGACCAGGGACTGAGGGAATGAGTGGTTTATTAACTGAATTTATCCTGTGTGACAGGAGGCAATGAATTCAGTGAGTGGACTACACTGTTGAGCAAAGTCCTCCTCAATATATATATATTTTTAACCAGAGCACTGCTCAGCTCTGGCATTTTGGGTGCACGGAATTGAACCTAGGACTTTGGAGCCTCAGGCATGAGAGTATCTTTGCATAACCATTATAGTGTCTATACACCACCCTCAAATTTCTTTTAAAGTACCTGAGAGACAAAGAAGGAGATGGGGAAGGCAACAGAGAGGAGAGACACCCAGTGAAGCTCCCACTATGCAGTTCCCTTTGCTCCTGTCCATGGTCCTTCTCATGGTACATGAGCCTCTGCCTGGTTTTAGGTGGGCACAGTACTTAAGCAGCTGTTCATGTTTTGCCAGAACATAAAAACATAACATAACATGTTGACAGATATGTATATGTATAATTATGAATACAAATTTATGAAAGCAAATTTTAAATAACTTAAGCTTTAAAGGCATGAAAAACTCTTAGAAACTGAGACTGGGTGGCTGGTGGTGGTGGCTCACCTGGTTGAGCATCCATGGCCTAAGACCCAGGTTCAATCCCCACTCCCCATCTGCAGAGGGAAAGAGTCATGAGCAGTTAGCAAGGCTGGAGGTTTCATTCCTCTCTTCCACTCAGTCACCTTACCATCCTATTTCTCGCAGTCCTATTAAAAAAACAAAACAAAACAAAAAACAGGACAATGACCCACAAGAACAGTGATTCATCATGTAGCCACTAAGCCACAGAGTAACCCCAGTGGCAACTAAAAAAACAGATATTGAAAATTCAACTTGTTTGGGACTCATGGAAAATATGTTTAACTAACATTGTAATGCATGATTTATTTCATTAGTATCCTCAAGTACTTTCAGGATGACAATAATTAACTAATAAGCTCATTGCAATTTCCATACAATTAATAAGGGAAATATGATCATGGATCATTATGATTAACAAATAAGACACTACATGGAAAGATGCTGAGTGAAAGGTTCTCTTAGCGAGCTCATAAATATAGGGGGGTATCTAATTGTTCTACAATGTTCTGGAAAATGGCTGCTTTCCTCCCACTGGTAAGGAGTGTTCAGGGACATCCTGGGCCGGGCTCCAGTCAGCACACAGCACTCAGGCCCCAGCCCTCCCTCTGCTGTGCTCTCAAGGCTCAGCTCAGAGGGGAAGGAGACACAGAAACACACCCACCATCTCCCCAGGAGAAACCCAGCTGCTCCCAGAATGCTGGAGATGCCAGGTGACTTATCTGTGCTCTGTTCCCTCTCCAGGTTGAAGAGTGACTGCAGAATCAAGTACACGTTGACCCTGCGGGACATGTGGGTGACATTCAACAAGAGGAAAGGAAAGAAAGCCCGAACATTGCTGGTCTTGGGCTGGAGAGACCGCATCTTCGTGGTCTGTTTTCAGTAAGACTGCAGCCTGACCCTGTCTCCTCATGACTCTTGGGGGGAGCACAGCTCCATCTGGGGCTCTATTAGCCACACGTGCTCTGACCCCCACAAGGACAGCTGTGTGCTCTCAACTGTCCCCCAATGGCTCTGATTCAAGCAAACACATGCAGCTTCTAAGCCCTCTGCAGGTGGGGACCAGGGACTTGAACCTGGCTCCTTGTGCATGGTAACATGTGCAATTAACCACTGGCACCACCACCTGAACCCCCACGCAATTTCCTCTCCATCTAGAAGATTTCTTTGCCAACTCAGCAAACTCTCTGTCAGAGAGCTGGGCGTCTCTCCACCCAGTGAGCAGGACAGGCCTCCTGACTCACACAGTCCCACCAAAAACAACCTGATGTTGATGTTTACATATTGATGATTGTTTTTTGTTTCCTGTAGATAATTTACCTCTGGAAGGGATATCTTTATTTTATTTTATTATTTTTTTTTTACATTTTTTAACTTTTTATTGGTGGGGGAAGTACTCACAATAAGTTTGTGTGAATTTTATGCATTTTATCTTCTTTTCTCCCCTTCTCTTGAATTTCACCAGGAAGCTTGTTTTTATAGCATCAATGAAAGGGAAGCGAATTCGGAAAACACCAGAGGAAGCTTTGCACAGTTTCACTTATCTGAGAGAGAAGGGGGGGGAAAGACTCCTGGAAGTAGTAATAGATGGCAGGGGGTGAACTAGAAAGGGGGTAAAGGCAGGACCACTATAAAAATTGGGGACAGGGGTATACACACACACACACACACACACACACACACACACACACACACACACACACACACATAGATTAGTTATAGAATCAGCCTATATTGGTGATCTTGGGAGAAATTTTCTCTCAGATAAGTGAAACTGTGCATAGCTTCCTCTGGTGTTTTGCACATTAGCTTCCCTCTCATTGAAGCTATAAAAACAAGATTTCTGGTGACAAACACTCCCAACATCACCCAGGTGAAATGGAGGAGTCAGGACACTGAATTCTGGTGGTGAGAACCGTGTGGAACTGTACCCCTATTACCTTACAGTTTTGTGAATGAATATTAACTCTCTAATAAAAAAACTAAAAATAAATTTAAAAGTAAAAAAAAAAAGAGATGAGAACTGTCTGGCAGTTAGTGTGTTGAAGTGTTATAAAATGAGGTAAAAGCTAGAATAGAGGTAGGAAAGACCCTTCCGGACCAGCAAGATGGCCGAGCCAGACAGTTGCCCGCTTTGCCCTGTGCACCACCTGGGCTCAGGCCTGGGCCTCACCACACTGTAGAAGACGACAGTGCTGAGAGCTTTCCCCTCTCTGTCCTTATCTGGGAAAAACAAAACAAAACAAAACAGCTTTGGAGGAGTGAGACCCTAGGCATGATAAAAATAGAGATATTATGAAAGAAAGGAAGGAAGGAAGGGAGGGAGGAAGGAAGGAAGGAAGGGAGGGAGGAAGTACTTTTTATCCACAGGCCAACAACCTAGTTGGTGGAGGCAACAATTTCCTACACAGAGTTCATCCTAATATTTAGTTGTATTGATACCTCTTCAATATAACACATTTAACTGTCATATGGAGTCTGATTTTATAAAAATTTAAATGCATTTATTTCTTCATTTTTGCCGCATGGGTTTTCTATGGGGGTTGCTGTCTGTGTGATACATTTAATGCTCCCAGCGGCCAGCTGTCCTTTCATTGTTTTTTCCTCATTATTTTTTTATGACAGAGACAGAGAGAAATAGGCTGAGAGAGGGCGAGATAGAAGGTACAGGGAAGGAGAAACAGAGCTCTCACTGCAGGCCTCAGGGTGAGGCAGCTTCCACTGGGGAGGACACAGGGGACGAGGCCTGCCTGCTGCCTGCCTGCTGTGTGTGTCTGTGCGTCTGTCTGTGTGTGTCTCACACCTGGGCAGTCACCCACCACAGTGCACAAACTGCCCTTGTTGTGTGCAAACAGAGGGCTCAGTTCAAAGACCACCCCCAGGTGGTGGCTCAGCTGGAAGAGTGCACGTGTTATCACCACAGTGCAGCTGCGGTTCAAGTCCCGGGTCCGTGTGTGTGTGTGTGCGTGTGCGTGTGTGTGTGTGTGTGTGAGAGAGAGAGAGAGAGAGAGAGAGAGGGCTTTATGAGCTGATGAGCAGTGCTGCAAGGGTCTCTCCCCTTTGTCTTCTCTCCCTGTTTCTGTGTCACCATCAAAAGAAAAATGGAACAAAAAAAAAGAGAATAAAAAAAATAAAAAGGTCTCCAGGAAAGGTGGAGTCCGGCAGGCAATGAGCCTCAGCGATAACCGTGGTGTGGAAAGAGCAGGAAGAAAAGGCCACTTCACGCTAAACATCTAATGAAATTAAAGGTGTGCTGTGTTCACCTTGCTATTGCCTACCATGTGCTGTCTATTTTTTAATTAATTGATTCATTTTTTAATTTTACAAAATTGCCTGTCGACAGGGCTTTGAATTCACACCATTCCCAGCACCAGAGTTCTGACTGCTCAGTCTCCCCACTGCGAGCCACCCCACTTCCCCTAAGGTTGTAGACATGGGCCAACCTCCGTCTCTACAGCCTTTTTTTTCATTACCTTACAGGGGGCTTCATGGTTCACAGTTCATTCACTGACACACAGGCACAATCCCACCTGCCCTCCCTGTAACCTATGGAGATTCCCGGGTCCCCAGTCCTCAGAAAGCAGAGAAGAAGCTCCTGTAAACTCCAAGGGGAGGCAGTGACATGGCCTTGTGGCTGAGGTTTCGGGACCCCACCACCGAGCACATCTGCACTCAGCTACCCTGCTACTCTGCTACCCTGGAGGGCAGCAGCTCCTGCAGGACCCGGGGTGCAGTGGCCCAACCCCAGGTCCCTGCACATCCTTTCAGGGCAGCAGTGCAAGAGCAGGAGGCCAAGGCTCAGTGAGAGCAGGGAACAGAGTCCCCTGGATATGCCACAGGGGTGAGGAGGAGGGGGCTGTGAATCTCAGCAGGAGCAGGAAGGGGACAGAGCAGGGCCCAGCAAGGCCACTTTACTCAGGTGGCCTGGACTGTGTCCTCCTGGTCATAGTCACAGGGAAGATTGAGGGGATGCAGCAGCTAAAGCAAATATCCCTGGACCTTTTAGAGGTGGTGTTCCAAGGAGTCACTGGGAGACGTAAGCAGTCGAATAAAACCAGGGGCACCTCACCGTGTTTTACCCATTTCCCAGCAGCACGGGGGAAATCCATGATGTGTGCTTCAATTCCTCTTGTTCTTAATCTTTTTCTTTAGGACACAAAACATCTGTCTCATATTTCATGACTTGAGTGAGGAAATCACTGTTCAAGCATCACATCGTATTTTCTTTCAAACAGTTCACAGGATACTAAGGAAAAGGTAAGAAAGAAAGAGAAGTCTGAGGAAGCCCTCAGCCTGGTCCAGCACTCAGACGATGCAGCAGGGCAGTGAGAACAGGCTTCTCCCCACCTCTCCCCACACAAGCAGACACAGACACAAACACACCTGTCTGGGGCTCAGCACCCTGATTGTTCTGACCAGTGACTCTCACCGATGTTAATCTGTATGTTTCTTGCCTGTGAGCAGATGGAGTGCATCTTACCTGAGCTGTTTAAGAAAGAAGTGCTGGAGGGGTGGAGGAGAGGGGCGCACCTGACTCAGAGCACTAGTGACAAGCTGCTGGGTTCAAGACACTGGTCCCCCTGAAGAGGAAGAGCTTCACAAGCAGGTGAAGCAGTGCAGCAGGTGTCTCTCCTTCTCCTTCTCCATCTCTCCATCTGCTCATTCACTCTCACTTTCTCTGTCCCTGCCCAGTGAGCTATAATAAAATGATGATTAAAGAGAAAATGAAAAAGAGTGGACGCCACCTAGATTCCCATCGTCAGATGACTTGACTGAATAAGGACTCATGGGATAGATGTTCCATGAAATACTACTCTGCAATCAAAAACGACAAAATGGATGGAACTGAAGTGATCATACTTACCAAAATAAGTGAAGATATGAAACACAACCACCAGATGGTTTCACTCATATGTGGAATCTGGAGATATGATTCACTGAACTTGTCAAAAAAAAAAATCCAAGCAAAACAGAAGCAAGGAAACTGTGAGACTTGTGAGAACTCTGGTGGTTGTCTTTGGGAGAGAGGGGATACAGTACTCTGGTGGTGCGGAACTGTACACTGTGATCACAATCTTGTAACAAAATTAATAGCAAATTAAAAAGAAAATGAAAGACCTAATAATAAAAAAAAAGAGAAAAGATATAGCAAAAAGCTAAGGCATCTATCTATTCTAGGCTACACAAGTCCTCTAGTGGTTACTCGGATGTGTATCTTTATACTAGAGTTGAAGGACATCATAGAATATGTGCAACTTGAACCTGAACTGGAACTGGTGTACTGCACCAAAGTAAAAGACTGGGGTGGGTGGAGGGGAGAATACAGGTCCAAAAAGGATAACAGAGGACCTAATGGGGGTTGTACTGTTCTATGGAAAACTGGGAAATGTTATGCATGTACAAACTATTGTATTTACTGTAGAGTATAAAACATTAATTCCCCAATAATGAAATTTAGATAAATAAATAAATAAACTAAAGAAAGGAATATTTACAACTTATTTGCTACTGAATTGTTTATTTTTAAAATGAGTTTATGGAGATAACAATGCCATTATGTACACACACACACACACACACACACACACACATACACACACTACTTATGCTCCTGGAAATAGTGTGTGACAGCACCCATGTGAATATCTGGCTGTGATATTTACTGTTTAGAATTATATAATGATATAACTACTGTGTGAAATGGGGCAAGGCTTGCGACATTTCTATTATTTCTAGTAAAAGCCTGAAAGTCTACAGTCATCTCAAAAGAAAAAGATTTTAATAAATAAGATGGGTAGTGTAACATGCTTCAGGGATTCAGTCATGCTGTCAGCTGGTCAGTTATGACACTGACCTTTGACCGATGACATCACAGCCCAGGGGCATTGGCTACAGCAGAATCTTCAGTCTTGGAGACTGAGCTGATGGTGCAAGCAGTGCTGTGTCCAGCTCTCTCTTTAGCGTCAAGGAGTGAAGAATAGAGGATGTCTGCGTCTACCAGAAAGTCTTTGCGGCTTTCAGGGTGTCTGGGCTGTCTGTCCTGCTTCAGGTAGAGTCTGTTCACATACCCTGTGTGACCGGCAGAGCAGGAGGAAGGCAGTCCCAGGACATGCTCTGTGTGATGCCCACTGACAGAATCCTCAGCTTCAGCCCTGGTCTCATGAACGGTTACTGGTGCTCATGAGATTCCCTCCTGCTGATGCTAGAGAGCAGACTTGACCTGCTAGGATCAGAGTCCTGTGGGCTTATTCAGGGCACAGCCACAAATAGCTTAGTACTTCCTTGAGTTGAGAAACATTTGGATGTTTGATTTATTATTTGCTGATTGTGGGATTCCTGCCCCCCTCAGCCCCAAAGTGAAGACTGACTTAAAGAAGATTAGAGTCAGTTTTCAATAATTCTGTTATCTAAGTGTGTATGTTAATGTGAGACCACAGTGGAATGACCTCTTCACGCTCCTGGAGGCCATGCAATCTGACCTCTATAGGTCCCATGTGGATCTGTTTAAAATTATTTTCATGACAGAGGAAGAGAGACAGAGAAGAGAAGAGAAAAGAAGCGAAGAGGAAAGAAAAGGGGGTGAGGAATGGGCAGAGAGAGCAGCAGAGTCAGAGGCAAAAACTGCAGATGCTACTTGGGGTTGATGATTTTCCCACAACACTCTAGACACTGTGCTGCCTTTAGGCCTTGGCCCTGAACTGGTTCTTTGAAACATTTCTCATCCTCTCTCCTTTGACCTCTAGCATCCCCTTACTTTTTTTTTTTCTTATATTGGGGGTCAGTGTTAATTCTCTACAGTGTGGATTGTTGACACAGGTAAGATTTCTCATCTCCCCATGAGAGGTATCTGCAGAACACTTTCACCCCTCACTCAGCTCCTTCACAGCACCAAGCACCAGGACCCCAACCCTCACTCCCCCTCACTCCCTCTTAGTGTCCCTTTCTCCCAGGTCGTGACTCTGCTGCTTCCTTGTCCCCTGACACTAATGTGACAGTCCCTGTGTCCTGTCCTTCAAGCTGCCCTCCATCTCCACTGGCCCTGAGTGACCTCAACTCTCACAGGAGCTCTGTGTAGCTCAGGACTCCTGAGTGGGGGTGCTGAGTCCTTCTAGGAGACTGAGATTCCTCTGTAATGCTGTGAGTGCTGGCATCAGCATGAGCCCCTGTGTCCCGAATGCCAGCTGACAAGCTGCCCTGTGGGTCTGCTGCGTTGCAGGACTTCTGTGGAGGAGAGTGGCCCGCAAGAGGAGAACATCCCAGTGGTGCCTTGTGGCCGCATCCTGCTCTTCGGCCCTGCCAAATTCCAGAAGGGGCGGAAGTGGCAGAAAAGACAAATGATCTTATATTCCAACGTGCTGCTCATCTCCAACACGAAGTGCATACCTGCTCCCCCTGCTCCTGACCCCACATCTGCTGCTTCTCTGCTGCCCTGAGGACAGAAGAGGTGGCTTTTCTGCAAGGTTTTTGTCCAGCACTGGGCAGGCAGCAGAGGGGAAGAAGGGAGACTGGGCAGGGCCCTGAGTCCTGGGGAAGGGCAGCCAGGGTGGAGAGGGTGAAGGAGCGATGCAGAGTCAGAGGCCAGCGGGGACCCAGCCTGGAGGACCCACCACTGGCCTGCTCTTCCAACTGGGCACGAGGGAGACAGGACAAGCCAATGCCAGAGATGCTTCCCGGGACTCACAGACACTCACACTGAATTTCTGCAAAGTGTTTGCATTCCCAGCCTGCACATGGTGACAGGGACCTGGGAGTGAGGGAATGAGCAATTCATTCACTGAATTTATTTTGTGTGACACAAGGCAATGAATTCAGTCAGTGGACAACACTGTTGAGCAAAGTCCTCTTCAAATTACTTTGAAAGTACCTGAGAGACAAGAGAAGGATATGGGGAAGGGAACAGAGAGGAGAGACACCCAGTGACAGCTCCCACTCTGCAGCTCCCTTTGCTCGTGCACAAGGTCCTTTCCATGGCACATGAGCCTCTGCCTGGCTTTATGATGGGCACAGCATTTAAGCAGCTTTTTAGGTTTGGCCAGACTTTAAGTGAAATATTATGAATAAAACACTAAGAAAGCAAGTTTGAAATAACTTGACTTTTTATCTTTTAAACTAATATTATTATAGGTTTATGGTTTTGTACAGTTCTTGACACAAAGGTAATCTTTACATTGCACCTTGATAGGTATCTGCAAAACACTCTCTTCACTGACTTAGGTCCTTTCCCATCATGCTCCAGGACTCCACAATCAGCCCTGTCCCCACCCCCAGCCTAGCCCTCTCCCTGCCCTCCCTCCCCAGAGTCCTTCCCTTTGGCTCAATACACCAACCAGTCCACGTTCTGTTCCGTGTTTCTCCTTTCTGTTGTTGAACCTTATGTTATGCCTACAAGTGAGATCATCTCTACTCATCCTTCCCCTTTTGGCTGATCTCACGTGATTCCTTTACGTTTCTAGGCTGCACTCATGTCAGGACCAGTCTTCCTCCAGTGGCAGAGTATGTTGACCCAGCCTCCCTTCGGAGAGTGGGGCAGTCCCTACCACTGCTGTTCCACATTGAGGGCAAGGTCCTGTAGAGGCCCACAAGAGGTTTATGGTGTTGCTCCTGATGGAGATGACCAGTGACGGTGCAGACAGGTCTCTGTCAGAGGTCTAGGCCCATCGTGTCTATGTGGGAATCCCAGGATTTCCTGACTGGGCCCCAGATGATGGGGTGGCCTGGTGGTGACCAAGAGCCATCATTGAAGTCTGCTGGTCTCTTGCCCTTACTCAGCTTTTGTTGTCCTTACTTTGTCTGACAAGTTTAGCCTTAGTGTGATCCAGGAAGTGAAATAGGAAGTGGGTGAAGAGGTATCTAGGTCTAAGTATAAACTATTTGATTCAATACTTTATGGTGCCTTTATTTTTCTTTCTACTTGCTTGCTGCACTTATTGACTCATTGTAAACATGTGCACGCTTTCTTTGAGGTAAATCTTTTCGCTCTAACTTATGGAAAGGTGTGCACAGCCCTTAGAAACTGAGACTGGGTGGCTGGCTGGTGGCACACCTGGTTCAGTGAGCATACTTGTTACCATGCCCAAGGTTCTAGGTTCAATCCCCACTCCTCATCTGCAGGGGAAGCTTCATAAGCAGTTAGCAGGGCAGCAAATTCATTCCTCTCTTCAACTCAGTCTCCCACCCTCTCAATTTCTCTCGGCCCTCTCAAAAACAAACACACAGAAACGGGGGAATGATCAGTAACAACAGTGGATTCATCAGGCAGCCACTGTGATAACCCCAGTGGCAATTAAAACAAAGTGACATGGAAAATACATCTTAATTCTTTCAGTCTCATAGAAAATATATTTAACTGAACTTATAATGCATGACTTATTTCATTAGTATCCTCAAGCACTTTAAGGGTGACAATAATTACCTAATAAGTTAATTACTATTTTCATACAATTAATAAGGGAAATATGATCATGGATCATTATGATTAACAAATAAGACACTACATGGAAAGATGCAACCTGAGTGAAAGGTTGTCTTAGTGAGCTCATAAATATAGGAGGGTTATCTAATTGTTCTACAATGTTCAGGAAAATGGCTGCTTTTTTTGAGGATGACATCATTGTAAGTGTTTCTAAGACTAGAACATACATTCTAAGCTCCTGCCTTGGACAGAAAGAGGTCTAGAGATGAGGGAAGAATCCAGAATGTACCAGACAGGAAAGTGTATTTTCCCGCAGAGACACAGGTCTGTGTATACACAGAAAAGGAAGCTGGGACTATATGCAACAATAATTAATTTGACTTAAACCTGGAGAGACCATGGCACCTGAAATGTCACAATTTTTTCCAGAAGGCTTCTTGTGTCAATCCTTGATGGCTCTTGTACTGAACTGTTTTCAGGAGACAGCTTTTCTGTGCACATGGATTTTTTTCCCCAGTTGACTGTTGTGTATACAGAGTGGTCTGTGTGGTTTTCAGTAGATTATTTACCCCTGGACAGGGTGACACTTTTAAGTGAAGAGAAAATATTGAGCCCAGTTTTCCTTATTCAACTGGAAAAAAGCAAGAAAGGGGGTGGGGGGAGACAGTGGTGCACCTGGCAGAGTGCACATGTCACCATGCAAGAGGACCTGGGTTCAAGGCCCTGGGTCCTACTTGCAGCAGGGGAGCTTCCTGAGTGGTGAAGCAGTACTGCAGGTGTCTGTCTAATCCTCTGCCCCTTTCTCCCCCTTGTTTCCTCTCTATGAAATAAAATGAAAAAAGAAGACGTCGATGGCAGCCAGGAGCAGTGGAGTCATGATGCAGCCACCAGCCCTGGTGGCAATATAGTTCTTGGTGTATCATTTGATTTCTGGAATTGCAGTGCTGTATCCAAGATATTTATAATGAAGAACAAATATTTTTTTTTAGTCTCCAAGTTTATAGCTGGGACTAAGTACCAGCACTAAAAAATCTACTGCTCCTGGAATCTGTATTTTTTCTCCATTTTACTGGATAGGACAGACAGAAATTGAGAGTGGGGAGGAGAGAGACAACCACAGACCTTCTTTGTTGCTAGTGAAGCAATCCACCTACAACTAAGGAGTCAGTGCCTTGAACCCGAGTCCTTGCGCTGGTCCTTGTGTTTAATACTACATGTGCTGAACCAGGTGTGCCACTGCCTGGCCCGCCAAAGACATTCTCTTGCCTACATTTTCACTAGTGACTGAATAATGGTTAATAAGCTCAGAGATTGGGTGTTGGGAATTCTGTGGAATTGTACCCCTCCTACCCTATGGTTTTGTTAATTAATCCTTTCTTAAATAAAAATAAATAAATAAATAAAAATATGCTCACATAAATATAGGGGTAGATTTCCATGCTCACCCCACTCCAAAGCTCTGTGTCTCCCATAACAAATAACTCCATAGTTCTCACAAACATTAAGATAATTTGACAATTCCATTTGGGGGGGGTAGAATGAATGTGATTATGCTTAGTGAAGTGAGGAGGTGAAAGCTATTAGGTGGCTTCACACATTTATGGAATATAGAGAAATGAGTCATGTGAACTTGAGCATAGAAAATTTGAGTATCTGTCTCAAATGTGTCGATTGACTTCTCTCACTGAGTTAGGAAGCTTTAGTCATTATGAGCTCAGGTAGTTCTTCTTCCCTGTTTTCTGTATTGTTCTCATGAGATTTGCTTACAGATATATTAGACCCTTTGATAATGCATGCAGGTTCCTTGGGCACTGTGTGCTCTTTGTTCAATTCTCTACCGCCTTTATGGTGGAATAATTTATACTGATCTATTATAAAACCAATTCCTCCTTCCACTCTTGTCTCCACTAGCAACTTAGTGTGTCAAGATTATGCCTTCCACGCACCTGTTTGAGTTCACAGATTATAATATGTAAGGACCTGGGTACCAGCCCTCGTCCCCACCTGCAGGGAAAAAGCTTTGTGAGTGGTGAAGCAGAGCTGCAGTTCTCTCTCTTTCCCCCCTCTCCCCCCCCCTATTTTACCCCATACCTATTTCTGGATGTCTCTAATAAATTAAATTAAATTAAATTAAATAAAGAATAAGCCTTTCCAGCTGGGCGGTTAACACAGCGGGTTGAACACACAAGTCCTCATCTACAGTGACCCAGAGGGGAGACATCACAAGCCTGGAAGCAGTCATGCAGGTGTCTCTATCTCTGTCTCTTCTCCCTCTCTGTCCCCCTCCTCTCTCAATTTCTCTCTGTCCTATAAAATAAAATAGAAAGGAAAAAATGGCCACTGGCAGTGGTGCCTGCCTAAAGCTCCAGTAATAATGCTGGTGGGACTAAATAAGGACTGAATATATGTGACTTTCAGATATTTTTTAAGCTACTAAATGATTGGTTTTAAATTACTTCAATTTCTTCGCTAATTTTTATCCATCATGAACATATTTCTGTTTATATCATGTCAATAGGTGGAGTAGAAGTTTGTGTTTTTTTCTTTTTTCTTTTGCATAATTTGAGCATCTGCATCATGTCAGGGTTGTCCTTCACTCTGCAGCATTGATGACACTTTCCTGCTTCTTCATATACCAGGCAATGCTTCTCATCATGTTGGGGGAATTGTGGGTTTTTTCTTTCCAATAATTTGATTAGATAGCTGACATTTTTTTACAGTTTAAAATTTTTTTTTAATATTTATTTATTCCATTTGTTGCTCTTGTTATATGTCTGCAGTTATGATTTTTGTTGTCATCGTAATTGGATAGGACAGAGAGAAATGGAGAGAGGAGGGGAAGACAGCGAGGGGGAAAGAAAGATAGACACCTGCAGACCTGCTTCACTGCTTGTGAAGTGGCTCCTCTCCAGGTGGGAGCCCGAGAATTGACTCGGGATCCTTACACCTGTCCTTGTGATTTGTGCCAAGTGTGCTTAACCTGCGACGCTAAGGCCCGACTCCCAAGATAGTTGGCACTTCAAATTACAAATTGCTCACTCAACTGGGAGTTACCTGTGTGTATATCCTGAGACTAGAGACCAAGCAGGAAGAAATCCACATATCCTTGTCAACACACTTCTCAACATGCACTGAAAACCCAAGGAATCACTAAACTCTAGTGTCAACTCTAAACCACAGTCACCCCCAGGGTTCAAGTAGCTTTGTTGCTGGACACAGGGCTCTCTCTCTCTCTCTCTGGAGAAACAGAGCAGCTGGGAAATGTGTTCTTCCAGAGCTCATTCCCAAGGTTTACTGTAACCCTGACTTCTTTCTCTCCCAGGACTCTGAGGAAGATGATCAGGGACCTGTGAGTTTCAGAATGGAAGAAACCACAGAGCCCCCTGCAGGTGAGTGTCAGGGCAATCTGAGTAGAGGCTGACTGGAGTGAGACATTAACTGCAAAGACTCAGAGTAAATGGTTTCCAGCTTCGCTTCAATACCTTCTGACAGGGAAAAGCGCAGGCAACAGTCCTCAGTGCATTCAGTAGACAGTGACCAGCTCACTGCTCTGTAAAAGGCTCTAGGGACAGTCCTTGCTTCTCTACTTCTTTCTTTGTGGCAGATTGGGCTGCTCTGTAGAGCTCTTCCTCATGAGGAATTCATGGCATTCCAGGCACAGGAATGTATAAGAGAATCTTCCTCTTTATTTTGTCAACATTGTTCTTGGGCACATGTGAGGGCAGGGTCTCCTGTCAGATTCAGGGACAAAGAGACACAGACACACAGCCTTCTTAGCACAGAAGGTCCAGGAGAAGGCCCATGTGTCATATTCTACATGAGGTGAGTCTCTTCATGGTCAGCCTGGACCTAGACTGAGGTTTCTCTCCATCTAGATGGCAAACATCTGCAGGAGCATGAAGTGGGCCAAATGCCAGCCACTGAGGAGCTTCCACGAGAAGCCGATGACTCCCCCAGCCTGGCATGTGGAGACCATCAGGGGAGAGGGGACCCCCTGGGTTCCTGTAAATGCCTCCTACCAGGTCAGATCTTCCTTCCTGAAACAAGCTAATGACCCTGAAAACCAATCCCATGGGGGGGATGCAGGATTGGCAGGAACCCAGTAGCCCCCTGAAACCATGCACGTCTCCAAGAAAAACATAGCTCCCTTGCCATGCTGTGGGCACACTATGTGGTCATGATGGGATCATCATGGCACCTCAGCCTGAACCTATGCTTGGATTTCTCTCCTCACAGACTGTGACTATCACCAGGAAAATGTAATGGCACCACCACCCGTGACTGAGGACCTGTCACAGGAACAGGAAGACTCCAGCTCAGCTTCCAGCTGCCAGGAGTCCTTCCTTTTGGAGCAGCTACTAGAGGACACCCGAGGTCAGCTCCTCCTCTAGCCCAGGTCCCCAGGTCACTTCAGCAGGGGAGAGGGGAACTGCACCCTTTGCTGCAAGTGCCACCTCTCTGGCCATCTATCCCCTCCTGAAAACAAGCTCAGGACACTGAAAACCAAACTCCCTGGAGAAATGGGACCAGAATATACACCACAATTAACAATGACCCAGCATGATAACCTCCAGTGCCAAGTTTACAGAAACCTCTTAAGTTCTCAATTAAAAAGCCAACTCCAGTTCCACACCTTCAAACTCAGTAAAAATTAGGGAGTCCTGGTCTCCTGTCTCAACTCTCATTAAACATTTTCCTGCTGACATGCAGGACTTGTCTCCTAGATTTAAGACTGGGTTTGCTCTCCCCATCAGTCCCTCTGCAATGGTGTCAGTGAGGTAGTGGACCCTCGGCACCTTAGTTCTCCGAGTCCTTCATCCTCTCACTGCCTCTGCTCTGCTGCCTGGGGTGCCTCCTTTTTCCACTGCTAAACCCACTGCTATGTTCACAGGTCTCTGCGCTGGAGGTGACTCTACCTGGACCCTGGGCAGCTCTGTTGGCAGAGGCCACCAGAAGGGCATCTTGGTGGCTGTGGAACAGAGGAGTGACACTGTCACTGCCCTCCATGATATGGATAGCATCTGGCAGAGCTCCGTGTCCACCCGTCTGTACGGGGCCCTCTCATGGCTGCCTCTGCTGGACCTCACCGACTCTGAGCTCAGGGTTGACTATCTGATGGGCTATGGGGACAGGGCCACCCACAAGGTGTCACTCTACAACTATGCCTTGGGCAACCCCATCATCCCCATGAACCTGGCAGTGGAGGATATCAGGGACTGTGTCCATCTGGTCCACCAGAAGGAGGCCACCCGCACTCAGTTCTCCTGCCTCATGGTCGTGCTGTGCACCCACAACCATACAGAGCTTAACGAGGAGGAGAGGAAGGAGTGAGGCCCTCCATCCTGGTCCCCTGTTCCTGCTAGAGGTAGGCGCCTTCTTCCTGACTGATGCCAGTGGCACAAAGGTGACCAGGCTCCTGGACACTGCTCATCTACACCATGAGTCTGGGTGAGCCTAGGCCATGTGAGATTAGTCTAGCAACCAGTCTGTGTGAGACGCACGGTGTTCTGGTTGATTGAAACAAGTCAAGAGAATCACATCCCAACAATGGCAGGACTTCATCCTTCTGGCAGCACAGTCTGGGTGGGGGCTGCAGAAATTTGTTGTATTGATTTGAGAGGAAAGTTTTCTACTATGTGCTGACTAGGTTTTAATATATTTAATGCTTTTGATAATAATTAAATTTACCTAATGGCTAGAGACAGTAATTAAAATGGGAGGGAGAGACAGAGAAGGAGAGAAGGAGAGACACCTACAGCTCTGCTTTCCAGCTCCTGAAGCTTTCCTTTTCTGCAGGTGAACACAGGGACAAGAACCCAGGTCTTTGCTCACTGTGGCATGTGTGCTCACCAGGTGGGCAACACTCAGCCTCTTCATGCATTCATCTCCTTGGAGAAATTTTCTCCTGGGATAATACATTTCTTCAGGAATCAAGAGGAAGCTACTATCTGAGAATGTGACTTAACTAAGACAGCTCTCTGTGTTTCATTTCAGGCATGACAATAAGACAGCCTCCTAATTTCAAGCTGGGAGAGTGACACCTACAGAAAGGCGCAGTGATGCACCATCTCAGACCTCTCTGAGTGGGGTCCAGGCAGCACCCTGTCTACACCCTGCTCAGCTGCTAAGGAGCTCAGGGCTCCTCTCAGCACCTTGCTGGGGGCTCCCCTGGCAGGTCTGCAATCAGTGAGGCCACCTGGGTGTCTGCTGGAATGCCTACAGCCAGCCTTCCCCTTCCTAGAACTTCCTTTCCTATTAGTATGCTATCCAATTGAGAACAATTATATTCTAATACTTTGCAGAATTTTGAATTATTCCTCAGTCCTGCCATCTATGTGTAAACTTCCTGGTGGAAGACATGAAGCCATCTGACTAAGACAGTTCTTTTAACCTTTTTGTCTAGTGGGGTCACAATGGAAAATGTCAACCTTCCATATCCAGCTCATTTCATTTGAGTCATTTTACTTGATCCCTTACACCATGGTCTTTTCACAGAAATTTCTCGCTTATTATTCTTTTCATGGTATATATGGAGTTATATAGTCTTTTACTGTATTTTCTTGTTTATTGCTATAATAAAGATCACTTCCTGACTCTTATGCCTTAGATGATCCCTCTCTTTGCTCGGGGCTCAGATCAGCCCTTGGTGGGCTCCTCAGGGCAGCTCTGCATCTGCTGCGGTCACGTGTGTCTGCAGGCAGCTAACAGCTCCACTCGAGCTACTATGTGTGTCTTGCCTGTTCCCCAGGCCTCCACAGGGTGGCACTTAGCTTCCTCAGTGCTGGAAGAAGGTTTCCCCACAGCCAGACAGGCACTGAGGACTCTGCCTGATTCCCACCTGTCAATGTCCAGGGGGCCAGAGAAAGTACATGGCTGAGTCTGAAGTCAGCACAGGAGGAGACAGTAGCAGAGACTAGAGATGGTGCACTTCTGATTTCTGGATGGCTGTTACTGTGATCAGCACACTTCACAGCAAAGTTCAAGGTGAAGCCTCTCCCACACTAGTCCCTCAGCTACTAGCCTTTTACTCCTTAGCCAGCACTTCCCAGACAGAAGCCAAGTGTGGGGACATTAGTTCATGGAATAGTCACTCATTCTGCTCACACTGGCACCTGCACACCACATGCAGGTCAGAAGGTCACAGGTCAAAACTGGCATCCTGGGAAAATGAAGGGCACTTTCCTAATTGTCCTTTCTCTAATCTCATCATCTCCTGCTTCCCTCTCAATTTCTGTCTCTACCCAGGTAATAGATAAGTAAACAGAATATTAAAAAGAAACATTTCTGAAAAAAAGACATTTAAAATTAAATATGGGTTTCTCTCTGTGTGTGTCTCTGCATCTCTTTCAAAAATAAAATTAATAAAAAAGAAAACAGACATTTAAAATAATATATTTCTTCACACATAAACTCAGCAAAAAATGAAGAGAAAGCATGATTTTCAGGGTTTTTAAACACCTGCACATTGGGAGTACATGGGCCAATGAATGAGTGAGAGAAAGAAGGGGAAAAAAAGATTAAATATGAATGTTCTGTGGTGTCCAAACAGGTAATATTATCCTCTACCCATTTGAGTTCTTCAGATACTGCTTAAGTAGGCATTAGAAAGACGGATTAGAGAAAAATAAGTGGCGATTAGTAACATGCACACCACCTTCACATATGAGATTAAGAAATGGTGAGGAACTCACCATGTGTTCTTCGATGCCATCTTTAAATAGCTTAGTTAACACAGAGGACATTGTGAAGGGGTAACAGAAGGCCAGCTAGGACGTTAGCCAGAAGAGACACGGTGAAAAAAAATGTCTACTCATAAAATTCTGCTTTCCTCACTGGTCAAATTTTCCCAAAAAGTTGTTCTTATCTCTCAAAAGGAATCTCCATTCTTCTCCCATGAAATTATTTTTCCCCCAAAGACATACTTTGTGGATGGTAGATTTATTTTTTATTTAGATTATTATTATTTTTTTTTACCAGAGCACTGCTCAACTCTGGCTTATGGTGGTATGGTGGATTAAACCTAGAACTTGGAGCCTTTTTTGCCATTTTTCACAGATGTGTGCCTTTGGATTTTGATGGAGATTCAGCTTTAAATATGGTCCTGGAAGAGAACTAATTTACCTAAATCTATTTACAAAGAAAATATTCAAATCATTACTTGACTAATTGGGCTCAGGAATTTCCTAATTAACAAAATGTTGAACAGAACCCCTGGGCAACAGCTTACCCTCTGGCCCTTGAATTGTAGCTACTTTTTGATTAATCATAAGACAATCACCTACGCTAGAAGGAATAAATACCTCTGTCTTTCCACTGAATCTTTAGGCTTTTGGAAGTAGGAGAGAAGATCATTTTCTCTTGAAAATTTCATTCTAGACTTGTTACAGGATATGCTAATGAGCTGAACTTGGATGGGAAAGGATGGGAAATTGAAAGCCATAGTAAATATTAAAAAGAAATGTTTCTGAGTGGAGCCAGACATGTTCATTCCTACTAGAACCTGGCTTAAAAATGACAAGCTGAGAGCTGACCCCAGAGAGCCCTGAGCAGCCCCACCGCCACCGCTGCCTAGTTACCATCGCACCCTGGGAGGAGCTGCAGCTGCAGCCGGCCCCAGTCACCATCACCACAACCGTGAGCAGGGTGGCGAGACCCAGCAGCTGCCAGCTGCCCCTGCCCTAGCACCACCGACACCAAGCCCGGTACAATGGCAACGGCGCAGGGAGCGGCTGCCCAGGCAGCCTCACATTGGTGGTGCCTGCTGGCAGGGACAAGGTCAAGGCAACGAAGGTTATGGTAACAGTAAAATGGTTCAATGTAAGGAATGGATATGGTTTCAACAACAGGAATGAGCTGAAGACATTAAGTGCTTGCTTTTTGTCCCTTGAGCAGATAACCAGACTATCTGCATTATCTATGCAGCATGGGGATTTTATTATTTTTACCTAAAGATGTCTCTTTTTGGTAATGACAACCGTGTGTGGTTTTTTTTTGTTGTTTTTTTTTTTTTTAAAGGCCTGGTTTTTCTCAGTACACCTTTAAAGGTTTTTAAATTGTTTCATATCTGGTCAAGTTGAGATTTTTAAGAACCTCATTTTTAATTTGTAATAAAAGTTTACAACTTGATTTTTTATTTAAAAAAAGTCAACAAGCTGCAAGTATCTGTTAATAAAGGTCAAATAAAAAAAATGACGGGGGGGGGGGGGTCGGGCGGTGGCGCAGTGGGTTAAGCGCATGTGGCGCAAAGCGCAGGAACCGGCGTAAGGATCCCGGTTCGAGCCCCCGGCTCCCCACCTGCAGGGGAGTCGCTTCACAGGCGGTGAAGCAGGTCTGCAGGTGTCTGTCTTTCTCTCCTCCTCTCTGTCTTCCCCTCCTCTCTCCATTTCTCTCTGTCCTATCCAACAACAAATTGCGTCAACAAGGGCAATAATAATAACCACAACGAAGCTACAACAAGGGCAACAAAATGGGGGAAAAATGGCCTCCAGGAGCGGTGGATTCATGGTGCAGGCACCGAGCCCAGCAATAACCCTGGAGGAGGAAGAAAAAATGACGAGCTGTCTTCCGTTTCCCAAGGAGAAGGCTGCAAAAGAGACCTTGGTTTTACATTTTTACTAACTTTGCCATATAAACATTTAATTATATATAGATGAATTAATTTAAAAATCTACTTTAATCTTAAATATGCTAAGTATATAAACTAAAAATCATGTATTAATAATCACACTATGAATCCCAAAGTATGCGTTTTCACATTTATTGAAAATATTTTATTAAAGATGTCCAGAGGGGAGTCAGCACCATAGCAGTCTAGCAAAAACCAAACAATGCATACATAACATTCCTGACTTCCATTGATGCTACAAAACAATAGCAATTAAAAAGTTATAGCACTGTAACAAAACCAATTTATAGACCAACAAAACAAAATTGAAATTCCATAAATAAACCCCTATGTGTGTACTAATAAAGGACTAAAACCTTTTCAGTGGGGGGAAAGAAGGCCTCTTCAATAGCTGATACTGGGTAGTCAACTGCAGAAAAATGAATCTGCACCACCCCTTAACACCATATGCCAAATTAACTCAAAATGGACCAAAGATCTTGTTGTTAGAACTGAGACTAAAAAATATAGAGAAGAAAACATTGGTGAAACACGTCCACAATTTAACATCAGGCTCTATTTGGAGACTCATCACACTATGGGTAAGCAAAACTAAAACAAGGTTAAATTACTGGGACTACAACAAATTTAACAGCTTCTTCCCATTAAAATAAAATTTCAACACACACACACACACACACACACACACACACACACACACACGCAACCCAGAAATTAGGAGAAGATACCTGGATGTCACAAAACTGACAAGAGACTGATCACAAATGACAATAAATCAATCATATGACTCAACAATAACAACAAAACAATTAAACCCATTATTAAATCACTAATAAAAATAGGAAAAAAAACAAGCAATGTTCCTCCCTCACCAAGTGTACAGAGATCATGTTTTCTTTAGTATTTGTGTTAAGCTAGCTAGGCTAAACTCTTTCCTAAATATACTACAGACTGGATGTGGAGCTTCAGAAAGTTACTAAGAAGGTAGCTAGCAGATAGTGTGCTTCTTTGTTTTTATAGATTATTTTATCTTTTTTTTTAAATCAGTGATTTAATAATGATTAACAAGATTGTGGGATAAGAAGCACAATCCCATACAATTCCAGTCACCAGAGTTCCCTATACCCTCCCCTCCACTGGAAGGTTCCCTCATCTTTATCCCTCTGGGAGAATGGACCAAAGATTTCTTCTTTTTGCCTCCAGGCTTATAGCTGGGGCTTGGTGCCTGCACTACAGTCCACTGCTCCTGGAGGTCATTATTTCCCATTCTTTTGTCCTAGTTGTTACTGCTGTGGTTATTGTTGCCATTGCTATTGCTGTTGGATAGGACAGAGAGAAACAGAGAGGACAGGAAGACAGAGACTGAAAAGGAGAGCAACACCTACAGTCCTGCTTCACCACTTGTGAAGTGACCCCCCGCAGGTGGGGAGCCAGGGGTTCCAACCAGGATCCTTAGGCCAGTCTTTGCGCCTTGTACTGTGTGCACATAATCCACTGCACTCCCACCAGGCCCTGAATTTGCTTTATATTTATATAAATCTTATATATATATATATACATATATCTATAACACTTGTTAATTATTTACAAGATGCCTTCAAATTCTATTAAATTTTTATTTATTCATTTGTCCTTTTGTTGCCCTTGTTGTTTCAAATTCTTAATAACAGCTGACCCTATTATTAATATTCTCAAATGTGTACAAAGAGAGGAAAGGCTATGTAACTAAGAAAGACTACTAACCATAGTCCAGAAACATTTTTTCATTATGGGACTATATCAATTCACATCTAGACCATCCCCAAACAGCAGTGTTGTTTCATCTGATGTCTGCACATTGGCTTCCATATAGTATCTACAAGGATATGTACACTGAATTGTTACTGTTTACCTGTTTGCTACAGATTTAAAGATTCTTTTAACTTCTTTTTTTAAACATTTATTCCCTTTTTTTTTACCCTTACTGAAGTACCACATTTATTCCCTTTTGTTGCCCTTGTTTAATTGTTGTAGTTACTATTGTTGTTGTTATTGTTGCCCTTGTTGGATAGTACAGAGAAATAGAGAGAGGAGGGAAAGACAGAGAGGGGAGAGAAAGATAGACACCTGCAGACCTATTTCACAGCCCGTGAAGCAACTTCACTGTAGGTGGGGAGTTGGGGGCTCAAACCAGGATCATTAGGCTGGTCCTTGTGCTTTGTGACATGTGTGCTAAACCCACTGGGCTACCGCCCAACTCCAAGATTCTTTAAATGTGCTTTTTAAAAATATATATATATTTTATTTTCCCTTTTTTTGCCCTGGTTCATTTTTATTGTTGCAGTTATTACTGTAATTATCGATGTCGTCATTGTTAAAAAGGACAGAGAGAAATGGACAGAGGAGGGGAAGACAGCGGGGTGGGGATAAAGATAGACACCTGCAGACCTGCTTCACCATCTGTGAAGCAACTCCCCTGCAGGTGGGGAACCTGGGGCTTGAACAGGGATCCTTAGGCCGGTCCTTGTGCTTCGTGCCACCTGCGTTTAACCTGCTGCACTACCGCCCAGCTCCTCCAGATTCTTTTAACTTTTTTCTCTCAACATCATTGTTTTTTTTTTATGTTCTGTGTTTTGTTTTCCTCACCAGGGTTATTTCTGGGTATTGGAGCCTGCACAAGGAATCTATCATATTTTACATATTAATTTGCTTTTGTTGCTTAAGATGGCATCTTAAATCTATTTCCAAATCTACAAAATTATGCTACTGCATTATTTTGATAATTGAATAGAGAATTCAACCATTATCAGATTTTCTTTTATCACCAGGGTTATCATTTGAGGCTTGGTGCTTGCACAATGAATCCACTGACCCTAGTGACCATTTATTTTTCCTTCCCTTTTTTTTTTGTTTCTTTCATATTTGACAGGACAGAAAGAAACTGACAGGGGTCGGAGAGATAAAGAAGGAGAGAGACAGAGAAATGCCTGCATCATGGCTTCACAGCTCATGAAGCTCTTTCCCTGTAGATGGGGGTCAAGGGCTTGAACCTGGGTCCTTGCACATGTCAGTGTGTGCACTCAACTGGGAGTGCCACTGCCTGCCCACAGATTATTCAATTTTTAAAAGTTTTTTATTAGTGACTTAATATTGATTTACAAAATTATAAGACAACAGGAGTATAACTCCATACCTTCCCCAACACCAGAGTTCCTCATCCCCTTCACTGGAAACTGCAGCGGTTCTCCCAAGGTCAAAGGTATGGGTTGACATTCCTTCTGTGAATAGTCATCTTCTAGTCATCGTGCATAACATTTCTCCCCCTCTGGGAGTATGGATCAGAATTCTTATTGGGGTGCAGAAGGTGGGAGTTATGGCTTCCATACTTGCTTCTCCTCTAAACATGGGAGTTGGAAGGCTGATCCATATACCCAGCCTGTTTCTGTCTTTCCCTAGTGGTGCTCAATTTTTAGAAAAAGATGTGTGTATATGTATATGTATAAATATTTATGTATATATATTATATATAAAATGTTTTCTTAATTTCTTTTTAAAAATTATCTATTTATTGGATAAAGACAGCCAGAAATTGAGAGGAATGGGGAGTTAGAGAGGGAGAAAGACAGAGAGACACCTGTAGCCCTGCTTCACTGCTTGCAAAGTTTTCCCCCTGCAACTGGGGGTCAGGGACTTGAACCCAGGTCCTTCAGCACACACACACGCACGCATGCACAAGCACACACACACACACACACACACACACACACACACACACACACACACCAGACTGAACCTGGGTCTTTATGCATCTATGTTCTGTGCTCTGCTTATGATCTATCTTCCTGGAACATAACAATTTTTTTTCTTATTTGTCTATATTTCTCTGAGGTACCAGGATCTGTGTAATGAATTTTGGAGCAAAGGCCTACTTATTTCCTTGGGACAAGTTTTAAAAGGTATAAATCCTTAGTCAAAAAGCCTATGTATTTTCTTTCTTTTTTTTTTACAACTTTTTATTAATATTTCACTTATTTGCTTGATAGAGACAGAAAAATCAAGAGGGAAAGCGAGATCGAGAGAAAGAACCGGAGATAGTGATAGAGATAGAGATAGAGATAGAGATAGAGATAGACAGAGATAGATCTCCTGCCCTGCTTCACCACTTGTAAAGCTTTTTCCCACTGGTGGAGACTGGAGTCCTGGACAGGGGTCCTTGCACATGTCATGTCTGCGCTCAATCAGGGGTGCCACTGCCTGGCTCCCAAGCCCATGTGATTTTTTTCAGTTTAACAATCATTTGAGAAAATTTTCTCCTGAAAGTGTGCATCAATTTGCAACCAACTCAGCAATGCTGGTAAGAATGTCATTTCCCAGGGAGTCGGGCTGTAGCGCAGCGGGTTAAGCGCAGGTGGCGCAAAGCACAAGGACCAGCATAAGGATCCCGGTTCAAACCCCGGCTCCCCACCTGCAGGGGAGTCGCTTCACAGGCGGTGAAGCAGGTCTGCAGGTGTCTATCTTTCTCTCCTCCTCTCTGTCTTCCCCTCCTCTCTCCATTTCTCTCTGTCCTATCCAACAACAACAACAACAATAAAAAAACAACAAGGGCAACAAAAGGGAATAAATAAATTAAATAAATATTTTTAAAAAATTAAAAAAAAGAATGTTACTTCCCCAGCCTCACTGACACTGAATAGAATCACTGATTTCAAAAACTAACCAACCTGTGAGTCAAACAGTAATAAGTTGTAATTTTGTATAAGGGACAGGCCAGAGCACCATTCACTCCAGGACAGGACATGCTGCGGTGGGTAGGAAGCTAAGTCGTCAGTGCTGTGCTGTGCTCCAATTCATCTGTGAACTCATCTGGTACACATCTGACTGACTGATCCAATGAGCCTCAGAATACAGGTGGCTTTACACTACTGAGAAAATATTAATAAGCCTATGAATCCCTACTTGGCACATAGCAGTCACCAGAGTTTTGATGTACCTTTCTAAGTCAGAATCTACAGAAAGTCTAAGAGGTGAGTGCAATCAACTTCAGTGTCAGCAATTGCAGCTCTGCCAATTATATGAACACAATTTGTAATTAGCTAGTGGTCACATTTCTTCAGTGTCTGATTAGTTAAAAACATATCTCTAGCTGCAATTTCAACTGTCAATTTGAATGATAGTGATAATAGCTGTATCACAAGATTAAAGTCAGGACCACCTTACTGATTGGACAGTGGCAATCATAATGAAAACCATACTTTAATATTAGTTAAAGAGTAAAGGCCAGGCCAGGCGGTGCTTCACCAGGTTAAGCACACATAGTACAAAGTGCAAGGACCTGCACAAGGGTCCCAGTTCAAGCCCCTGGCTCCCCTCCTGCAGGGAGGGGGTCACTTCACAATCAGCAAAGCTAGTGGGCAGGTGTCTATCTTTCTCTCTTCCTCTCTATCTCCCCCTGCTCTCTCAATTTCTCTCTCTCCTTTCTAATAACAGAAAAAATGCCTGCAGGAGCAGTGGATCCATGGTGCAGGCACTGAGCCCCAGCAACAACACTGGAGGCAAAAAAAAAGTAAGAGACAAATGAAACACAAATGCAAATAGTATATAAATACAAGTATTAATCATCTCCAGGGATGAGTTTTAAATTGAAAATGTATTTTAAGATGAGACATTGTATATTTCTAAAATTACCACTCATTGTAAAAACAGCATATAAGCATACCCATATACTTGCAAGGAAGACCTTAAAAATAGAAAATAGAGAGCTAGGCAGTAGCAGTGCAGTGGGTTAAGCACACATGGTATGAAACGCAAGGACCTGCGTAAGGACCCCAGTTCAAGCCCCCAGCTCCCCACTTATAGGGTAGTTGCTTCACAGTCAGGGAAGTAGGTCTTCAGGTATCTGTCTTTCTCTCCCCCTCTCTATCTTCCCCTCCTTTCTTGATTTCTCTCTATCCTGTGCAGCAGCAACAATAATAGCAATGGCAACAATAAAAATACCAACAACAAGGGCATCAACAAAGGCAGCAAAAATGGGGGAAATGGTTTCCAGAAGCAGTGGATTCATAGCGCAGGCACCGAGCCCCAGCAATAACCCTGGATATATATTCAAGGTGTGAGAAATAGACTATTTTAGGATGCAGGAAAGATTTGGGAGCAATCCAAAGATGTCATCGTGGGTAGTGAAATAAATCTTGTTGTTTATGCTCTATAGAAAGAGTATCTCATTCATACGGGTACAAGGAAGCCTCTCAAAACCAGACTTACAGTAACACCTGAGGCAGCATTCCTCTATTAATTATCTGAGTGCTGAAGACAAGGCAGTTCAAGTCAGAAAGCAGCAGATACAGAGACTCCGGTTTCCTAAATGACCTGTAGGTGAAATCACTGGGGCTCCCGGGGGGGGGGGGGGGGATGTTTAGAAGAGCTGAGTTCTACGGACTGCAAAGACTAGAGACAAAAGTGGTAAATAACCTGAGGTCAGACTCATGCAGTTGAATGAGAAGATAACTGTATCTGTACTGTTGGTAAAATGCCTTCTCTCTGGGGGTTGGGTGGTGGTGCAGTGGGTTAAGCACAGGTGGCACAAAGTGCAAGGACCAGCATAAAGATCCCAGTTCGAGCCCCCGGCTCCCCACCTGCAGGGGAGTTGCTTCACAGGCGGTGAGGCAGGTCTGCAGGTGTCTGTCTTTCTCTCCCCCTTTCTGTCTTCCCCTCCTCTCTCCATTTCTCTCTTTCCTGTCCAACAATGAACAACATCAACAATGGTAATAATAATAAGCACAATGAGGCTACAACAACAAGACAACAAAAAAGTGGGGGAAAAATGGCCTCCAGGAGTGGTGGATTCATGGTGCAGGCACAAAGCCCAGCAATAACCCTGGAGGAGGGGGAAAAAAATGTCTTCTCTTTAAAAGAAAGGCAAGGAAACTAGACTCTGATATTTTTTTAATTGTCAAACAATAAAAACAAGTGCTAAGTGCCCTCCAGCGGCAGCTCCTCTCTTAGCACTGGGGGAAAAAAATTCCTAAACTGAACAACCTTAGTCTTGGCCAACAGCCAAATAGCCAACAGCCCCAAATTCCACAATTATTTTGATTTTTCATAAGGTGGTAAATTCACATACATCTTATAGCTATCTATGGATTTTTGTGCATGTGTGTATGTAACTTATAAGGCAGAACATAACCCAACCCATCAGCTCCAAACTCCACAATTATTTTGATTTTTTGTAAAGTGGCAAGTTCACATACATCTTATAGGTATCTATAGATTTTTGTGCATGTGTGTATGTAACTTATAAGGCAGAAGATAACCCAACCCAACAGCCCCAAACTCCACAATTATTTTGATTTTTCTTATGGTAGAAAATTTACATACATCTTATAGGTAACTGTGGGTTTTTGTGCATGTCTGTATGTAACTTATAAGGCATTTTGAATCTGAGCTATCTCGGGCAAATAATGAGAATGAAGGTACTATAAATCAAACAAAGTAAGACTCCAACTACATCTCAATTATTTTTTAGGTCAAATGATATTTTTCATTTAAAATAATTAAGATCACCTAAGGAAATTTCTATAGCTTCATTATTCTGATCCTTAACACATGTAAAATAAAATCAGAAATAGATCACTGTTTTTTCATTTAATTACTATTTTAAAAAATCTTGAATAGGGGAGATGGCATAATGGTTATAAAAAAGACTGATATTTTGAGGACGCAAGGTCTAAGTTTCATTTCCTTATCACCTTCATAAACCAGACCTGAGCAGTCTTTCTCTTCATATCTTTCTCTTCATATCTCCACTTATTTATTAAAATAAATTTAATAAATAAGTAAAATCACACTACCAAATCCCCAACATCAAAAAGACCAGAAACAGCAGTTATTGGTGAGGGTATGAAAAAAAAGGATCCCTTATGCAGAGATATGTAAACTGGTCCAGGCTCTAGATAAAGCAAATGGAAGTTCCTCAAAGTATTAAAGATGAACGGCAGGGTGATGGCACAGCCAGTTGAGAGCACATATTACAGTGCACAAGGACACAGGTTCAAGCTCCTGGCCCCCACCTGCAGGGAGCAAGCTTCACAGGTGGTGAAACATGGCTGAGGGTATCTCTCTGTCTCTCTCTCCCTCTCTACATCCCCCTCCCCTCTCAATTTCTCTCTGTCTCTATGCAGTAATAAGGGTTATAAAAAACTTTTAAAAATAAAAATAAATTGTACTTGGTCCTGGATAACATATTCATTTTGATGATGCTAATTCTTCCTATTATTTTTCTACTTCCTTGAATAGTGACTCATAATTTTAAGTTTACAAATCTTTCACTTCCTTTGTTAGATTTATTCCTACATATTTTATTGTTCTTATTGCTATAGTAAAAGAGATTGATTTCTTCTTCTGTTAATTTAGTGTTTCCATAGAGGTATGCCTCTGACTTTTATATGTTAATTTTGTAGCCTGACATCTTACTATATTACTTGATAATTTCCAAGAGCTTACTGCTGGATTCTTTTGGTTTTTCTATGAATACTATCATATTATCTGCAAATGGTGAGTGTGTGACTTCTCTTCCACCATACTAACTGTGGCATAGGTTGGTTTTATTATGTTTTCACCTCAATATTTCCAAAAAAATCTTACTATCACAATAGAAGAAAACTGAGAAGATTTGTCCACACTGAGAGGTGACCGTCCTTCCCTTTCAGAACATGACACACCTGGACACAGCACTTCAAACAGCTTAGTCCACTATAATGCCCAGGTGTCTAGGGGTAGACCTCCACCCAGGAAGATCCCACCTAGAAGTAGCCTTTGGCAAAAGCTTCTGTTCTGTCTCTAAGCAACCTCTATAGGAAAGCTCAGAGGGATATTTTATTTATTTACTTATTTATTTATTCCTTTCTTGCCCTAGATTTTTTTAATAGTTATTGTTGTAGTCATTGCTGGATAGAAATGGAGATATGAGGGGAAGACAGAGAGGAGGAGAGAGAAAGAGACACCTGCAGACCTGCTTCACCGCCTGTGAAGCTACTCCCCTGCAGGTGGGGAGCCCAGGGCTTGAACCAGGATCCTTACACTGGTATTTGTGCCTTGCACCACCTGAGCTTAACCCTCTGTGCTACTGCCCAACTTCCAGGGGGTTATTTTTAACAAGTGATCCACACTTACTTTGTCTTAGTAGTAGCATTACTGATAAAGAAGTGACATAATAAAACACTCCACATGTTCAAGTTACTTTATAACACCAGCTAGATGGATAGACAGTTATTAAGCAAAGAAGTAAGATTTTGTAGATAAAATAACTTTCAGACAAAGAAAGGGGTTGTTGGGAGTCGGCCAGTAGTGCAGCGGGTTAAGCGCACATGGCGGCGCAAAGCGCAAGGACCTGTGTAAGGATCCCGGCTCGAGCCCCCGGCTCCCCACCTGCAGAGGAATAGCTTCACAAGCGGTGAAGCAGGTCTGCAAGTGTCAATCTTTCTCTCCTTCTCTCTCCATTTCTCATTTTCCCATCCAACAACAACAACAACATCAATAATAACTACAACAATAAAACAACAAGGGCAACAAAAGGGAATAAATAATAAAAAATAAATATTAAAAAAAGAAACAAACAAAAAAAAAGAAAGGGGTTGTTACTATACTACAATGTGGCACTAATATGTAAAGAGGTTAATGCATGTGAAATACATTAAACCTGAACACACACAAAGGGCAGGGTTGAGTAGGTTTGGTGGTGAAAGCAGCACTAACTTTCTAGTTCTCTAGGTGTTTCCAGGAGTAAGAACACATTAAGATGCTGATGCAGATACCTAGTTTCACCATACTGCCTTTTTAATCCATGAAGACTGAACCAATGCCATTAAGCTTATAGGGAAATTCTCACAAGTCAATTTCTAGCTTAGGCATGCAATTTAATAAATATCTGATTTTTCATGTACTGTCATAAATAAGGGAGCTTAAAACAGAGGAATATGACAATTTAGCACTTTTGATGGGTATAATTATTCCTACAAACAGATAAACTCAATTTCTAATTAATAATTGTATTTTTAATTTATTTAAGAAAAGAGAATCAGTGCATTAATCTGATTCATATGGTGTTAGAATCTAATGTAGAATCTCATGCTCACAAGTCCTATACTCTACCACTGCACAACACCCAGCCCACAAAACCAAACTGGACTCTTTTTAAAGTTGACTGGAGTGTTTCAGGATCCCTGAGGTGGATCAAGTCAATGTACCTGTTCTCTTAGAATATGAGCCTAAGGGAACTGGGCAGTGGCACAGCAGGTTAAGCACACATGGTGCAAAGCACAAGAACCAGTGTAAGGATCCTGGGAGTCGCTTCAAAAGAGGTGAAGCAGGTCTGCAGGTGTCTATCTTTCTCTCCCCCTCTCTGTCTTCCGCTTCTGTCTCCATTTCACTCTGTCCTATCCAACAACAAACAGCATCAATAAGGACAACAATAAAACAAAAAGGGCAACAAAAGGGAACAAATAAATATTTATTTAAAATATAAAATAAAAAGAAGAATATGAGCCTAAAAGACCAGCAGAGAGCACCCTGTGCATCAGGGTAGTCAGTTGGCAATCCTTAGTGCTTGCGTGGTGCTAGTATTTCCTGACACCACTCCCTATTCCTCTGCACCAAAAATGCCATTGTGATTACTAAATGATTAGACTTCACATCTTCTTATTTCTACTCTATGCAATTTAGATCACAGTTAAATTATATGCACCGAAGACTGATGAAGGAAAACCCTACTTACATGTTGAAACTATCAGGCAGAGCTGAGCAATGTTTCTAAGTAAGACCCAAGAAAAGTTATCAGTGAGCTTACAGGAAATTCTAATTCTCCTCTATTTTTCTCTATGACTGAATAGGGAGCTGCTACATGCTATAAAGCAAACTGTTGGAAGGAATTGTCTTTTTTAATTATTATCTTTATTTACTGGATAGAAAGAGCCAGAAATTGAGAGTGAAGGGTGATAGGAAGAGAGACACCTGCCGCACTGCTTCACCACTCACAAAGCTTTCCCTCTGCAGGTGGAGACTGGGGCCTTGAACCTGGATCCTTCCACATCATAACATGTGCACTCAATCAGGAACACCACTACCTGGCCCCGGAATTCTTTTATTTTTCATTAGGAAAGAACTAGAGATTATATCAGCAACGTCAAGTAAACATTTTCTATATGTCATAATGTTCCAAAATTCCCCATAAATCTTAGCAAAGCAGCATCAAGCAAATCATCTAGTCTGACGTCTATCAACTCTCTCATTACAGAAAACCTGAGGTCACAACATTGTCACAATATGACAGAACTGAAGTGTTCCATATGTGACTGTAAATGTGGTGAAAACTACAAGATGTCTAATATATATGCCACAAATTGAGCCTAAACATTTTTATTTTATTTTTAATTTATTCTTTTTATTTATTTATTTATTTTTGCTACCAGGGTTATTGCTGGGCTCCCTGCCAACACTAGGAATCCATGGCTCCTTGCAACTAATTTTTTCTGTTTTTTGTTTATTTGAGAGGACAGATTGAAATTGAAAGAGAAGGGTAGATAGAAAGGGAGAGAGAAAAATATCTTCAACGCTCATGAAACTTTCTCTATCCAGGTGAGGGGTGGGGCTCGAACCCAGATCCTTACACATGGTTATATGTGTGCTTAACCCAGTGCACCACTGCCTGTACCCTATTTTTAATTTTTTAAGGAAGTTATTTTTTCTAACCAGGATTATCACTGGGGCTTGGTGTCTGGACTATGAACCCACCATTCCCAGATGCCATTTCTCCCCCCCCTTGTATTTTATAGGACAGGGAGAGAGCACCACTCATCTCTCACACCAGCAGTGCTGGCACAGAAACCAAGACCTCATGCATTCAAGTTCAGTGTCACAAAGGCAAGCCCAGGGCCCTTACCGCTGAGCCACTGCCCAGGCACAAGGACAACCCCACCGGAACCCCCTTTCAGCCCACCCCTTCACACTGCCCTGGGGACGTCAGTTGTCTCTTCTCACACCCTCCAGTTTCCTGCTCTGCAGCCTCTGCATCTGCTGCCTGCGACTCTCAAAGACAGTTTTCGCCCAACTGCCCAAATCCACCTCAGTCCTCAACCATCCAGCTCAGTGCTCCTGCCACAAAAAGGAACCCGCTGCCAGCAGCTTCTTTCCTCAAGGACTAAGCTTTCTGCTTTTCACAACACCTCAGTGCCCATCTGCCACATGGCCAAGCGGCTTCCTCCCCCAGCAGACTGAGGCCCTACCTTCCTGGGGTCACTTCCGGGAAAACAGCAGTCCCCACAGGGTTCCGGCAGGTTCACTGACCTCGCTGGTCTGGTTGTTCACAGGCAGGATACTAAGGAGACAGCAGTTCAAGCACATGAATTAGCACCGCCACATCTGCAAACTGGACAGAGCCAGGTGGGCTCTCCCAGGCAGGAGAAGCCTGTCTGCCTACCTGTCTGAAGCCTCTTCTCTGGGCTCAAGTCTCCCAGCACTGCGCATGCCTGGCTATGGATACACTTCTGTCCTGGGCCCTGCTGGTGTGGTCACTGCAGGCTGTGGATGGAGGGAAAGGTTGTCACCGGGTGAGGATGACCAAGAGTCAGGTGTGTGATCCACACGAAGGGCAGTGGGGACTCTGCTCTGGGCCCAAGGGGCAGGCCAGGGGCGGGGACTGCAGCCCACCATCAACACCCTGCATTTTATTAAGTGAGATCTTCCTGCATAGTAGGAATAATGATATTTTAGTGCAAAGTCTCCAGGATTTTCTCTGAAGGCATTTATTTCTTTATTTTTACCAGGATTACCACCAGGACTTGGTGTCTGCGTGAATGATGACTCAAAGGCTGCTAGTGGTGTTTTTAAATAAATTCTTTAAATATTTATTTTTCCCTTTGTTACCCTACTAGTTAGTGGTCATTTTAATTTTATTTTGGATATATATAGAGAGAGAAATTGAGAAAGGTGAGATGAAACCTCAACAAAAAGAACACAATAAAAAGTGGTCAGGATATACGAGTCGGTGGCTCTCTAAAGAAGAGATACACATGGCCCACAGACACAGGGGGAAATGCTCCAGTTCACCCATCATCAGAGACGTGCAAATCACAACCACTTTGAGATGCCATCTCACACCTGTAAGAACGGGCTCCATCAGTCAAACAAGAGAAGATAACTAACTGTTGGAGAGGATGCGGAGAGAGGGGAAGTCTACTGCACTGCTGGTGGGATGCAAACTGGTGAACTCAGTCTGGAGAACAGGATGGAGACTCCTTAAACAAATAACAATGGAAATACCACATGACCCAGCAATTCCACTCCTAGGCATATACCCAAAAGATATAAAAGCACTGACTCAGAGGGATATGTGCACCCCCGTGTTCATAGTGGCTTTAGTCACAATAGCAAAGACCTGGAAACAGGCAAAATGCCCTTTTGACAGATGCCTAGATAAAAAGAGAGTATTATGCAGCTGTCAAAGGGGATGACATTGTGTACTTTGAGATAAAGTGGCTGAAACTGGAGAAGATGATGTTCAGTGGCGCAAGTTAGGAGTAAGGACAACCACTGAATGGTTTCACTCATATGTGGGATATGGACTATTGAGTCTATAAATGTGACAAAAAACAAAATGTTGACCTATTTCTAAGACTGTGTGAGAACTCTAGTGGTTATCTATGGGGGTGAGGATGGGGACACACACCTTTGGTAACGGGAGTAGTGAACAAAAAAGAGACAGATAGGAAAAGGTGAGGTAGAGACAGACAGACACCTGCATCATTGCTTCATCACTCAAGAAACTTTCTCCCTGTAGGTGGGGAGCAGGGGCTCGAACCCGGGTCCCTGAACACTGTAACGTGTGCACTCAGAGCCCATATTTTTTTAAGAGAGTTCCTCCCAAATAGTAGCAACAGTGAAATTTTAGTTAAGAGTCTCCAGGGCGTTCTCTGAAGGCAAGTGTGCATTTATGTATTTACTGAAGCTGACCCCCCTCTACCCACAGGTGGGGTCCTGGGATTGAACCCGGGTCCTTGCTTGTGGTTCTGTGAGTGCTGAGGAAGGTGCACCAGTGCACGGCCTACCTGGGGCATTTCCTGAAGGTTACAGGCACAAGGCCACGCACACCGCTGCTTCCCTACCAGGTGCCCTTCGGTCTGTGCCCTCAGGAAGCCCAGGTGCCTAGAACCTGCCAGAAGCCAGGAGGGATGCAGTGATGTCATCGGGGCAGCCATGTTCTGATGTCACAGACCCCATCCCAGAGAACACCGCCTCATCCTCCCGCGGGATATGGGGTGTCCTGGTGCCCTGCGACTCCTGGTGGACTCATGCTCAGGTCCCCAAATCCCAGAACTCCAGTCCTGGAGCCTCCTGTCAGAGCGGTAACAGAAGGCCAGCTAGTAAGCTTAGCAAGAAGAGACATGGTGAATAAAAGGACATGACTACACATAAAATTCTGTTTTCCTCACTGGTCAACTTTTCCCAAGAAGTTGGCCTTATCTCTCAAAAGGAATCTCCATTATTCTCCTCCCATGAAATTATTTTCCCCCCAAAGACATACTTCTGAGGGTGGTAGATTTATTTTTTATTTAAATTCTTTATTTTGTTTTATTTTATTTTTATTTTACCATAGCACTGCTCAACTGTGGCTTATGGTGGTATGGCAGATTGAACCTGGAACTTCAGTGCCTTTTTGCCATTTTTCACAAGTGTGTGCCTTTGGATTTTGATGGAGAGTCAGCTTTAAATATGGTCCTGGAGGAGAACTAATTTACCTAAATCTATTTACAAAGAAAGTAGTCAAATAGCGAGTCAGGTGGTAGCACAACGGATTAAGCGCAGGTGGTGCAAAGCTCAAGGACCAGTGTAAGGATCCCAGTTCAAGCCCCTGGATCCCCACCTGCAGGGGAGTCGCTTCACAGAAGGTGAAGCAGGTCTGCAGGTGTCTATCTTTCTCTCTGCCTCTCTGTCTTCCCCTCCTTTCTCCATTTCCCTCTGTCCTATCCAACAACGATGGCATCAATAACAACAATAATTACAATAACAAAAACAAGGGAAACAAAAGGGAATAATAAATAAATATTAAAAATAAATATAATAAAAAAAGAAAGTAGTCAAAGCATTACTTGAATAATTGGGCTCAGGAATTTCCTAATTAAAAAAAGGTTGAAAAGAACCCCTGGGCATCAGCTTACCCTCTGGCCTTGAATTGTAGCTATTTCTTCATTAATCATAAGAAAAATAATCACCTACACTAGAAGAAATAAATACCTCTGTCTTTTCACTGAATCTTCAGGCTTTTGGAAGTAAAAGACAAGATCATTTTCTCTTGAAAATTTCATTCTAGACTTGCTACTGGATTTGCTAATGAGATGAACTTGGATGGGAAAGGATGGGAAATTGAAAGCCATAGTAAATATTAAAAAGAAATGTTTCAGAGTGGA
The DNA here is from genome assembly GCF_950295315.1 of Erinaceus europaeus. Lineage (NCBI taxonomy): Eukaryota > Metazoa > Chordata > Mammalia > Eulipotyphla > Erinaceidae > Erinaceus > Erinaceus europaeus. The sequence goes on along the minus strand of NC_080163.1, from coordinate 192,369,308 downwards.
GCCAGACATGTTCATTCCTACTAGAACCTGGCTTATAAATGACATCTTCTGTTACCCAAGGAGAAGATTGCAAATGAGACTTTGGTTTTACATTTTTACTAACTTTGCCATATAATTTAATTATATAGAGATGAGTTAATTTAAAAATCTACTTTAATATTTATTAAATATGCTAAGTATTGAAACTAACAGTCATGTATTAATAATCACATTATGAATCCCAAGGTCTGCGTTTTCACATTTATTGAAAATATTTTATTAAAGATGTCCAGAGGGGAGTCAGTACCATAGCAGTCTAGCAAAAACCGAACAATGCATACATAACATTCCTGACTTCCATTGATGCTACAAAGCAATAGTAATTAATGTTACATACTGTACTGGAAAAAAACCAATTTATAGACCAACAAAACAAAATTGAAATTTCATAAATAAACCCATATGTGTGTACATAATAAAGGACTAAAACCTTTTCAGTGGGGGGTGGGGGGAAATAAGACCTCTTCAATAGCTGACGCTGGGCAGTCAATGAAAAATGAAACTGCGCCAGCCCTTAACACCATATGCCAGATAGCTCAAGATGGATCAAAGATCTGCTTATTGGAACTGAGACTAAAAATTATAGAGAAGAAAACATTGGTGAAACACGTCCACAATTTAACATCAGGCTCTATTTGGAGACTCGTCACACTATGGGAAATCAAAACTAAAAAAAGGTTAAATTACTGGGACTACATCAAATTTAACAGCTTCTTCACATTAAAACAAAATTTCATACACACACACACACACACACACACACACACAAAGGTAACCTGGAAATTGGGAGAAGATACCTGGATGTCACAAAACTGACAAGAGACTGATCACAAATGACAATAAATCAATCATATGACTCAACAATAACAACAATCAAACCCATTATTAAATCACTAATGAAAATAGGGGAAAAAAAACAAGCAATGTTCCTCCCTCACCAAGTGTACAGAGATCATGTTTTCTTTAGTATTTGTGTTAAGCTAGCTAGGCTAAACTCTTTTCTAAATATACTACAGAATGGATGTGGAGCTTCAGAAAGTTACAAAGAAGGAACCTAGCAGATAGTGTGCTTCTTTGTTTTTATAGATTATTTTATCTTTTTTTTTAATCAGTGATTTAATAATGATTAACAAGATTGTGGGATAAGAGAAGCACAATCCCATACAATTCCAGTCACCAGAGTTCCCTATACCCTCCCCTCCACTGGAAGGTTCCCTCATCTTTATCCCTCTGGGAGAATGGAACAAAGATTCCTTTTTTTTTTCCTCCAAGGTTACAGCTGTGGCTTGGTGCCTGCACTACAGTCCACTGCTCCTGGAGGTCATTATTTTCCATTCTTTTGTCCTAAGATGTCATTCTTGTTGGATTGGATAGAGAGAAATGGAGAGAGGAGGGGAAGACAGAGAGGTGGAGAGAAAGACAGACACCTGCAGACCTGCTTCAACACTTGTGAAGTGACTCCCCTGCAAGTGGAGAGCTGGGGGCTCAAACAGGGATCCTTAAGCCTGTCCTTGTGCTTTGTGTCACATGCACTTAACCCACTGTGCCACTGCCCGACTCCCCAGGCACTGTTTTTTAAAAGCTGTCTCTCCAGAAGAAAATTGGCAGGGGCAGGGGGTCTGGGGGGATGGGGAGATTTTGATGGTGAGATGCTATTCCATAGAAGGTGCAGAGTGTTACCTGGCCCACCCTGTGGATCAGAAAGTGGTACTGATATCACATCTAAGTTCTCATTGGGACACTCACCCTGCTTCCCAAGTGTTGGGGGGGGCACAGAAAAGTAGCTTGGATTTGGAGACAAAAGCTTAAGACTTCACCCACATGGTTTCACATTCAGAATAGCAGCCATAATTCTCTGGGAAAATAGCTCAACAACAGACCATGCTAAATGCCCAACAACAGACAGGTGGTTAAGAAAGTTAGCGTCTAGGGGTAGGCAGTGGTGCATCCAATTAAACACACATATTACCATGTTTAAAGACCTGGATTTAAGCCCCTGTACTGAGAGGGGGCGGGGAGAGGGAGAGGAGGGGAGGGGAGGGGAGGGGAGGGGAGGAGCAGAGAAGAGAAGGGAAGAGAAGAGGAGAGGAGAGAAGGAGTAGGAGGAGGAAGAAGGGAATAGAAGAGAAAGGTAGTTGTGGTCTATATTCATAATGGAATACTATTCAGCTATTTAAAATGATGTAATAATCTCTTTTGCCCCATCTTGAATGGAACTTGAAGAAATCATGTTAAGTGAGATCAATCAAAAGGAGAAGAATGGACACTATATGACCTCACTTACAAGTGGGACTTAAGAAAGATGAAACACAGGGAGTCGGGCGGTAGCACAGTGGGTTAAGTGCACGTGGCACAAAGTGCAAGGACTGGTGTAAGGATCCCTGTTTGAGCCCCCAGCTCCCCACCTGCAGGGGAGTCGCTTCACAGGCAGTGAAGCAGGTCTGCAGGTGTCTGTCTTTCTCTCGCACCTCTCTGTCTTCCCCTCCTTTCTCCATTTCTCTCTGTCCTATACAACAACAGTAGTAACTACAACAATAAAAAAGAACAACAAAAGGGAATAAATAAATTTTTTTTAAATAAAGATAAAACACTGGTTGAAAACCAGACTAGATGTTCTCCACTGCAGAAAGCCCAAGGAAGGGAGTTGAGTGGCTATCAGGGACCCAATGCACAGTGTTGGAGCAAAATTGATGGTGGGAATGGTGTGTAGATACCTATCATGGAAGGACGAACAAGTAACCCATGTAAGAACTGTCCTGTAAATCATTATTTTCTGGGTGGATGGTAATATGAAGATGGCCTGGTCACAACCTATGCAAGATGGCTGCAACTGGGTCCCAATGAACCAGCTTCATTGAGCATGACTGTGAGCACTATGCTAAATGCTTTATTTTTAAAATATGGAGACTGGGCAGTGGTGCACCCAGGAGAGCACACATGTTGTAGTGGAACTGGTGTTGAAGTCCCAGGTCCCCATCTGCAGGAGGAAAGCTTCATGTGCAGTGACACAGTACTGCAAGTGTTTGCTCTTTCTCTTTGGCTGTCTCCTCAGCCTCCTCTCAATTTCTCTCTGTCCTATCAAATAAAACAGGGGGAAAGTTCATTGTGTATGTATGTACTTATTTAGGAGAAAGAGAGAATCAGTAACAACTCTAGCATGTACATACCAGGGATTGAACTTGGGACTCTCACACACACAGGCTCTGTGTTCTACCTGCTGAGTCACCTCCGGAGCATCTCTAAATGCTGTATGCTGTACACAGCCACAGTTTCACTTCATCCTTGTGACAATCCTATCAAATCAGCATTGATTCTGTCCCCTTTTGCGTATTAGGATCAGAACTCAGTGATACCACTTGAACTGTCACCCCAGGGGGGCTCCAATTCATCCTCATGCAGGAGAGCAGGACAACTTCTCATGACGGACAAGGAGATGGTGACATCTTGGCTGGCTTAACATATATACTTACAGGTTCTGGTCGATTCGTTCAGAACTTTTTTCTTTTGTGCAGAGTATAGTACATCACTTTAAAGGTAATGCCTACCTAAACTTACAAAGTTACTGTTAAAATATTTTCTATGATTTTAAGGAAACACTGGTTGCAAATGTTCCTTTTTAGCAATGACTCATTAGAATTTTTCTTTTTTGTTATTCTATGACTACACCAGATGAGAATATCAGCTGAAGACTGAAAATCTTGCTCTTCAGTATTTTTCATGTAATTATTATTATTATTATTATTTTAGAAATACTCATACTTTGCTTTGGTTGCCATGGACAGACAACCAGATTCTTGCCTGAATTCACATTAAAGTGGCCATGTAGCTCTGTGTTCAGACAGTCACCACCTAAGCTGTTGGCACCCAGCAACAATCCTAGGCCCCTCTCCCTTTTAGCCTTCCTCCCAAGGATTCCCTCTGCTCAAAAGGCATGTTTCTGTCTCAGCTCAAAAATAAATAAATAAATGTAATGTTATCTTATCCATGGATACCAAAATTCTCAAACAGGAAGGGTTCTCATTAGACAAAGCAGAACCCATTTTGAAAATAGCAAGACTCTCAGAAAGGCAAATATAATAGTCCAAGGAAATTCACATGCAAATGTCTATGGAGGGCCAATCACAAGGGCAAGAGTGCAGGACAACTTAACTTCTTCTAGCAGGAAAGAGAGTTTAAGAATAAAAGCTGGGAGAGTCGGCTGTAGCACAGCGGGTTAAGCGCAGGTGGCGCAAAGCACAAGGACCAGCATAAGGATCCCGGTTTGAGCCCCAGCTCCCCACCTGCAGGGGAGTCACTTCACAGGCGGTGAAGCAGGTCTGCAGGTCTTTCTCTTCCCCTCTCTGTCTTCCCCTCCTCTCTCCATTTCTCTCTGTCGTATCCAACAACGAAAACAACAATAATAACTACAACAATAAAACAACAAGGGCAAAAAAAGGGAATAAATAAAATAAATATTAAAAAAAGAATAAAAGCTGGAGGCATCCATCATGGAAAAATGACAGGGAATAATTCAGGAGAGGCACATTTTCTCAAGAGTGAGCCCTATAATGTTCTCTCTGAGAAATGACAGATCAGCCCAAGAGGACTGTCACTCCAAGGGACTGAATGTGAGGACCAGGAGCTGCTGACTGAGAAGCATCTCCACAGCATTGGGGCAGAAAGTAATGGCTGAAAAAGCAGAGCAGTGGTTACTGAACTCCAGCTGCCATGGACAGCTCAGTCCATTCCTTGTCACTACTGTTCAGGCTAGAAGGCAGGGTAAGTGCTCCTATCTGTGTCTGGCACACCACAGGACAGAGCTGAGACTTGGCCTTTCAAAAGGAGAGCCCTGACACCACACACACACACACACACACACACACACACACACACACACACACACACACACACACACACACACTATCTTACATACTCCAGAACCCAGACAAAGAAAATGTCAGTCTTCTGGGAATGGATTGTTTGATAAAAACAGCATTAAGTAAAACTATGGTGGATGAAGAATGACTTTTCTTTTTAGTGGGCAGAAGTAGAAAGAGTGAGAGAGACCGGAGCACTGAGGCTTTCTTCAATGCTATGGGGGCCCGGGCTCAAACTTGGGTCACACACGTGGCAAAGCTCTGCATTATCCAAGTGAGCAACTTTGTCAGTCCTTACAAGTGATTTAACTGCACGAGAACACTCTGCTTGCTGACTTCCTGCTTATTTATTTGTTTTAATGTAGTGCCAGAAATGAGCTCTGAGCCTTGTACATATGCAACATCAATTTATGGCTTCATGCGTGGCAGATAACACTACTGAGAGACCTCTTTGGCCCTTTTTTTTTCTTCACTATCTGGGGGACAGGAGAGAAGAGGAGTATCACATCTTCATTCTGCCTCATCAGGGTAGCTACCACAGTGCTATCCATGGGACTCCCATGTGGTGCCCAGACTCAAACTCATGGGAAGGTATATGTGCTGCCCACTGAGTCATCTTGACTTCCTGAACACAACTCTGAATAACCAATGTACTGGCAGTGCTGACACAGGACTCCCTTCTGCCCAGGGCACAAAGGCATAGTTATTTTTATTGTGTCCAGTGAACGACCAGGGCATATCTATTCTGTGTGTCAATAAAATATATTTAATTAACACTCCTTTAAAATCTGTAGTCAAAGTGCCTATTATTCAGTAACTTGGGCAACTGAGAAACCATAATTTCCATATTTTCTTAAATCAGTATTATATACTTACTTTTTTGCCACCAGTGTCTGCAACAATCAACCACTCCAAGTAGACTATTTTCTCTTTTTTTTTCATACAGAGGATGGAATATAGAAAGGGGTAGAGAGAGAGAGAGAGAGAGAGAGAGAGACAGACAGACAGAGAGACAGAAAGAGAGGGGGGAGAGAGGGAGGAGAAACACCACAGCACTACTTTACCACTCATGGAGTTTCCCCTCTGCATGGTGCTCCTATGAATACTTAGCATGGCAAAGTGTGTGCTCTACTAAGTGAGCTATCTCCTAGTCATCACCTCAATATGTTGTTTTAAATAACAACAGCATCAAGGCATCTCTTCACCCTATGTGCATTGCATGAAAGATACTCTGTTAAGAGCAGTAACAGGGGAGTCGGGCGGTAGCGCCGTGGGTTAAGCGCAGGTGGCACTAAGCACAAGGACCAGCGGAAGGATCTCGGTTCGAGCCCCCGGCTCCCCACCTGCAGGGGAGTCACATCACAGGCGGTGAAGCAGGTCTGCAGGTGTCTATCTTTCTCTCCCCCTCTGTCTTCCCCTCCTCTCTCCATTTCTCTCTGTCCTATCCAACAAAAATGACATCAATAATAACTACAACAATAAAAAAAAGAAGGGCAACAAAAAGAATAAATAAATAAACAAATAAAAAATAAAAAAAGAGCAATAACAGATCCTCTAACAATTAAAAAAAAGCCCCATTATAATCCTTTACTTTCAAAACTGGTCAGGTTGTAGGTACCGGGAATACAATGTATTTAAATTCTGCAAAGCACTTTTTTTTTATAGGATAGAGTGAATTTTTTTTCTTTTTTAAATATTTATTTATTTTTCCCTTTTGTTGCCCTTGTTGGTTTTTATTATTGTTGTTATTGATGTCATCGTTGTTAGGTAGGACAGACAGAAATGCAGACAGAAGGGGAAGGCAGAGAGGGGGAAGATAAAAAGAGACACCTGCAGACATGCTTCACCACTTGTGAAGTGACTCTTCTCCAGGTGGGGAGCCAGGGGCTCGAACGGGGATTCTTATGCCAGTCCTTGCACTTTGCGCCACATGTGCTTAACACGCTGCGCTACCACCTGACTACCTTTTTTATCTTTATTTATTTACTTATTGGATAGAGACAGCCAGAAATCAAGAGGGAAGAGGGTGATAGAGAGGGAGAGAGACAGAGAAATACCTGCAGCCCTGCTTCACCACTTGTGAAGCTTTCCCCCTGCAGGTGGGGACTGGGCTCGAACCTGGGTCCTTGCACATTGTAACATGTGCACTCAACCAGGTGTGCCACCACCTGGTCCCAGGACAGAGTGAAATTGAGAGAGGAAGTGAAGATAGGGGAAGAGAAAGAGATGACTGCAGACCTGGTTCACTACCTGTGAAGCAACTCCCCTGTAGGTAAGGAGCTGGGGCTTGAACTGGGATACTTTCACAGATCCTTGCACTTCATACTATGTATGCTTAACCTGAAGCACTACTGCCAGCGCCCCAAAGGACTTTTTCTACTGAGTATTATTATTAACTGCTATTATTTATTTTGTAACTTATACCATTTTAAAAAAACCTAACAACAGAGAGCTACAGGATATATATGTCAAAGGGGAGAAATTCCAATGTAATCCAAATACTATAGAAGGGTTTTACATGTTAAATTTCATTTCCACCACAAGTAACCTAAAACATTCAGAAATATTGGAAAGTAGAATACATGTTTATTTTTGTCTCAAACAGTACCACTTAGGATAATTATACTATAAGTGCAAAGTTCTTTCAAAGAAGGAGGAATAAATGATTAAGAGTTTGAAACAATGACTTAGAATGCAGCATTGAGAACCTTTATTTCATCTGCTTGGGTTACTGGACATACTACTCATTTTTCTCACTCAAGTTACCATTTAGTCTCAAGTGCAATACACAAGTTTGACATGACAAGTGACATAGATGACATCTGTGGCTTATATGAACTCTTAACCAAGAACAGAGAAACCTGGAGGAAAGAGTTAATAAAGGGAACTGAGTGACTTGCATGTATAAAGTGCAGTTCCCTTGAACAACTTTTACTGAGAAGAACCCTAAGGTCTGCTGAACTACTGACAGAGGATAAATCGACTCTAAATGTTGGTGGAGAAGATAGTGTCTTTGGTGCGTGTAGCTCCTGTCCCTGTCTCTGCAGGCCTGCAAGGCCCTACCTCTCAGTCCAAATGTACCCACGTACACCATACACCCTGAATCCCACTAGCCATAATGCCAGATGTGGGGTACAAAATAATTCTCATTTGTTCTCTTGCAGGCAATGAAAAAGTCACCCCATCTAAAGGAAATGGTGCACACTCTACAATTACTATGAGAGCCAAAATCTCTGAGTCACAGCCGCCTGCACAAGACAATTTGGCTACTGGAAATTCTGATTAATGACATTTTTTGAAAAACCAGAGTAACAACTTGACCTGCCAAAAATTAGCATGTTTTTATCATTTTACCTTTTTTTTTTTTGCCTTGGTTACCTATTACCTTTCTTTCACCAGGAAAATAAAGCAGGTAAACTGAAAATTGTGTTGTAATGCAACTCAACCTCAAATCTAAATGTGTCACTCCCAGGGGTGAAAGTGGAGCTAACAGGGGGTTGGTCTCTAACTGGGCTTTGGAATCTCTGAATGTGCCACAGGGACACTCTCCGATTGTGCTGAGAAGAGTCTTCAAGTCTTAGGAGACTAAAGTCCCTGAGTGTCAATCCGATGCACACGCCTCCTCGCCCATATTGATGAATGGGTGAGAACAGAGACATCCCCAGCCGGTAACCCCTCCCACCCCCAGTCCAGTGGCAGGTGAGGTGGCCTCCCCCACGCACTCCAGCCAAAGGTGATGGAGAGGCAACAGCGCTTCAATCTCCCTAATGCAGCCCCAGCAAAATCGATCAACACTGAAGACGGTTCTGCTGGCAATGGCCTTATTGCTAATCCATACAAGATTGCCACCGCTGATAAATCATGGATTCTGAATCCCAAGACCTTCACCGAGAGCGACAGGCTGGTGGGGTCCCCCAGCCAGGACAAGCCCAGAGTTTCCTGGGTCAGTGCAGGCAGGTCCCCTCTGCTTGCCACCTTGCCTGAGCTCGCCACCCCCTCCCCACCTCTTGCAACTCTTCTCTCCTTTAGGCTCCCGAAGTCTAATTCATCCTGACACCCCTGGCACAGCGCGGGTGGGTGGGGCGAGGCGGTGGGCATCGACCCCCTACACACACACCCCAGGCAGCCCACCTGGGCGCACCCGCTGTCCCCTGGCCTCGGTGCGCAGGGTTGTGCTCATCACATCATTATTTCTCCCGCAAGAGAGCGAAGGGGTGCGAGCAGCGACAGCAGCTTCCAGGGGAGGCTTGGTTACAAAATCCTGAGCCCAGTAGAGTCTCGCTTAGCAACCACCCCTAAAAAAGCCCTGCGCGCTCGCTCTAACTTGGAGAGCGGGGCGTCGGCCACCCCCTGCCGGCGCACGCCTTCCTTCCACCCCAGTCGCCTCAGCCGAGGCCACCCCACACCAGCGACCCCACACCTCTCCTTTCCCGCGGGTCCCAGAGAGCGTCACCACACGGAATTGACCAAGGAGGTTGGGGGGGGGGTAACAATGTGCCGCCTGGCCCCCCCCACCACCACCACCAAGGCGGCCGCCCCTCTGGCGCCGGAACCCGAGTCCCAGTCAGCATGTAGCCCTCCCGCTGGTCAGCCCCTCCATGGGTCTCCAGGCTACTGGGTTCACAGGGCCGAGGAGGGACCTTCGCACCTCCGCGGCGCCCCACTCGGCGCCCGCCGTGCACCCCAGAGCCCGGGACCCAGGGACCCGCCACGGAGCAGGACGCGCGAGCGGGCTCCTGGCACTCAGTGCCGCCGGGGCGCGGGGCCACGCTGCCAACTCGGGGTCCCACGCACAGGTGCCGGGGGCCTCGCTCTGGCTGGGGAGCAGCGACCCACGCGCTCCCGCCCGCACGCAGTCTCGCGCAGGGTCCCCCGCCCACACCCGCGCGCTCCGCGGGGACCCTACCCCGCCACCGGCCACCCCTCTCCCCCCGACGGCGCCCGCGCCCCGACCCGACCCGGCCCCGCAGTCGCACCTTCCTCAGCGCGGACATCCTCGAGTGCTCCAGGCTCAGCAGGTGCCGGGCCACATGGCAAGCGGGTCCCTAGGCGGTCGTCGTAGTCCCACTGCCTCTGAAACTCGAGGCTCCTTTGGTCAGTCAGTCAGGGTTCCCGTTGGTCCAGCACTGCTGCCGCTGCTGCCGCTTCTTCTTCTAGCATTTGCCCTTCTTCCGTAGCCAGTCAACAGCGTCAGGTTGAGCTGCCGCTGCGCACTGGGACCTCGCTTGAGCCCAGTTTCGGTCCTGCCAGCGGTTGGCGCCTGCGCACTCAGCGCCCAGGGAGGCACCTGCGCACTGGTGCTCTCTCCCCGGAGGGGCCAGCCCCCTGCACGCCTAGGGGGGAGCTCAGCCCCTGGTGCCTCGCACCACGTGCCCCAGCCCAGTCCCCGGCCCGCCTTCCTTCACCCCACCCCCCCCCCCCCCAGTCCCTCCAAACAGACAACTGCTGCGCGGGGACCCGCGGGTCAAGCGGGGACATGGGGACCGCGGAGGGCCCGGGGCGCATGTCCCGCGGGGCCTGCGGCCTCCACTGCGGTGCGCTCGAACTCAGCCCCGGGCGCTGCAAAGTTCCCTGCAGGACCGCGCAGCCCCGCGCCGGGAGGCCCGCTGGGGACCCAAAGCTCCAGCGCGAGGAGCTCCTGTGACCACAGAAGTCTTCACAGTGGCTGCTCTGCTCCGTGCACGGGCACCGGGAGCGGGCTTGCAAAGCACGTCTCAGGCCCGGGAAGGTCCTGGCGCGGGTCTCTCTCCTCGCGGGCGCTCGCTTTCCCAGCAGACTAAATGTGTTCTGGGGGTCTCCAAGGCGGAAGAGACCAGCCAGGTGCCGCCGCCCCCCACCCCCCCAGCAGTAACTGGGTGCTTGAGGGAGTGCAGGCAGGAGGTCTGGCAGATGGGCAATAAGTGCTCTCACCTTTGCTAGGCGGAGGTTGGCTAAGAACTAAGAGAAGGAATCTAGAAGGAAATCCATATGTCCCCCTCTGCCTTCCAAGGTGAGGTTGCAAGTAGAATGGTAGCTTGCAGTGACCTAAGGGGGTGGGAGTGTAGGGGGTGGGGTTGTCAACCTACACCCTTCCAACCAGCTGCCTCTTTACAGAGCTGACCTCTGAGTGCTCTGGAAGCCCCAGGAGTAGTATTCCTGCAAGAATAGACTCCAGCTCTCTGAGTTTAAACCAGAGGAAAAGACTGGAAGGAAGGCTGCTAGAAAAAGTAAAAACTCCAAGATGAGAGCTTATCAGAAAATGGATAGGTGGGGCCAGGCGGGGGCGCACCTGGTTAAGCCCACACATTACAGTGCACAAGGATCCAGGTTCAAGCCCTTGCATGTACAAACTATTGTATTTACTGTCGAATGTAAAACATTAATTCCCCAATAAAGAAATATTTAAAAAATGAGGATCAAGGGAGGTGGTGACTCTGAGAAATGCACATTGTCCCTTAGCATCTGAACTACTTGCAAAGGAAACAAAGAAAGAAAATGCAGGAAAAGAAAACACCATTAGAAAATTCAAGAAGAGAAAGAAGTTGCTTGAGAAAGAAAACCCCATGTGCACTGGTCAGTTCTATTGAGAACAAATTGGCAATCTGAAAAAAAATGCACATGCTTATCCTCCACAACCAATCTATAGAAAACACATCAGTTAAGAAGACTTAACTGATGACTGAACAGAAGTTAAACAAAATGCCTGTGACCATTACAGCTGGTGGAAGAGAAAGGGGAATTGGGGAGCCAGGTGGTGGTGCACCCGGTTAAGCGTGCACATAATATTAAGCACAAAGACCCACAAAAGGATCTGGGTTTGAGGCCCTTCTCCCCACCTGCAAGAGAATGCTTCACAAACAGTGAAGCAGGTCTGCACAGATGTCTCTCTTTCTCTCTCCCTATCTTCCCTCCCCTCTCAATTTCTCTTTGTTCTGTCAAATAAAAATAGGGGGGAAATGACCACCAGTAGCAGTGGATGCATAGTGTGAGCCCCAGCGATAACCCTGGAGACAAAAAAAAAGGGAGGGTTTTTGGCACTCCCCAATCTCACAAAAAGGGCCCTCCATGCAGGGCTGGGGAGGAGGGAGTGGGATGGAAATCACTCACTCAAGATACAGAAATGGCAAAAGGAAGACACTAAAAGCAATCACTTAGTGATGCTGCTGAGAGGAGAAGATGTGGCAGGTAGTTAATAATGTCTAAAGCAGATTAACTAGGAGACATGGAAATCATCCCTAAAGATGGAAAAAACACAGAATCAGGCAAAAGTGAGCACCTCCCCCATGAGACTATCTCTTTAATACTGTAATGGTGGGTATGTGTCATTTGCATGTGTCCAAATCTACAGACTGCTTGACACCCAGATGACCTTGAGGTAAGTGTGAATTTCAGCTCCCTTGCTGTGTGGTCATACTGCCAGTAAGCAGTTAACTTCCTAATCAAAGGTGACACTCCTGCATCCGCAAAGGCCAGATCCAGCAATAGGAACCTGCAGAACACCCTGATCACTAGTAAACGGTGTGTTCAAGGGGTGTGCACAGCTTTCTAAACAGCTGAGAACCTGAAGAGAATACACCCAAGCTCCTGTGAGGGAAGTCTTGCCAGAATTTTCCCAAAAGGATTGTTGTTTGGTTTTTGTTTTGTTTTTCCATCAGGGTTATCTCTGAGGCTCAGAGCCTGTACTAAAAATCCACTACTCCTGGGGGCCATTTTTCCCATTTTTATTGAGTAAGACAGAAAGAAAATTGAGAGGGGTGGGGGAGACAGAAAGGGAGAGAGAAAGACACCTGCAGATTTCCTTCACTGCTTATAAAGTGGCCCCCTGCAGGTGGGGGGAGCTGGAGACTCGAACCTGGATACCTGCATGGGTCCTTGGGCTTAATACTATGTGTACTTAACCATGTGTGCCACTGCCTGCCCCACTCCCCCAAAAGCTTGTTTAACAGAAGCCTGGTAGGACGTTTCATGCTACATTATCAGTCCTGAGGACTAGTTTGCTGGAAAAAATAATTACCATAAGGTTTTTTTCTCAATAGTGTGTAAGCTGATAAGAAATTACAGAAGATACCAAAATTGCAAGGATGATCAGAGCTGGGGAGGGAAGCACTCACAAGCAATAAATTCCAGGGAGAAGAGGTTCTGGGTGAGACAGGATAGAAATGGACCGAAATCCACAAAGAAAAATAACAGAAGAAGCCAGTGAATGAAGATGATGGTGGGGGGCAGGTGACACGGCAGGTGCAAAGACCCAGAGGCAGGAATGCTGAGCCATGCAGGTGGTGACACAGCACCCTGCCTGCTCATTCTGGGAACTTGGCAGAGAGAACGTTTTGCAAAGCACTCTCCTCCAGAAAGGAAAGATGTGGATTTGACAAAAGGCAACAGAAAAGAGCATGCAGAGAAGTGACATGATAAAAATGGCTTGAGAAAGATTATCCCAGCAGCTGTGTGTAGGACGGCTTCAAGCTGAGAGAGACTGGAGGCGGTGGCCTGCTGGAGAACGTTCTAATTCATGCCCCGCTTGAGACAGGCACAGTAGGCAGAGCAGGGAGGAGCCTCTGAGACATGGGCTTCCAAGATGCTGTCCTCAGCCTTCCCATCTGTTGAACATGAGGATGACAAGGACTGCATCATCTCAAAGGGCCTGCATTACCTCAGAGGACAGACCACCTGCTGTAGACATTTCTTCATCCTGATCAGGCAGGTCAGGGAAGCCTTCTAAGCAGGGAATGAGAGTGTGTGTGCTGTAGGCTCTAGTCTGAATCTTGAGTCCTGAAATAACCCATCTCATCCCATTTTAGGCATGTCACTGTCCCTGACCTGAGTGGAGCACAAAGCAGACTGCTCTCCCTTATATACTTTTTTAAAAAAGATTTTATTTATTTATTCATGAGAAAGGAGAGAGAGGGAGAGAGGGGGAGAAGGAGAGAGGGAGGGAGGGAGGGAGGGAGGGAGGGAGGGAGGGAGAGAGGGAGAGAGGGAGAGAGAGAGAGGACACCAGACATCACTCTGGTACACGTGCTGCCTGGGATTGAACTTGGGACCTCATGCTTGAGGGTCCGATGCTTTACCCACTTCACATATGTATGTATGTGACTCTACCTATATTTTGCCCATTTTTTCTAATATCCTGCTTTTCTCTTCCTTTTTAAGTCATAACTACGCCTATTACTGCTTCCTAATATCTTTCCTTTTCCCTCTTCTGAGTTCTGATGGAATTGAATTTCAGAGCCCTCTTTTCACCATTCCCTAACATTTCTCCTCCTCTTGGATTCTGGACAAAAATTCTTTTGGGGGCATAGAAGGCGGAGGTTCTTACTGCAATTGTTTCTCCACTGGACATTGGTTTTGGCAGGTCAATCCATATCCCCAGTCTGGTTCTTTCTTCTTTTTTTAATAATTTTTATTTATAAAAAGCAAACACTGACAAAAACCACAGGATAAGAGGGGTACAACTCCACATCACCAGATCTCTGTACCCCATCCCCTCCCCTGATAGCTTTCCTATTCTTTATCCCTCTGGGAATATGAATCAGGGAACATTATGGGGTGCAGAACATGGAAGGTCTGGCTTCTGTAATTGCTTCCCTGATGAATATGGGCATGGACAGGTTGATCCATACTCCCAGCCTGCCTCTCTCTTTCCCTAGTGGGGCGGGGCTCTGAGGAAGTGGGGCTCTAGGACACACTGGTGGGGGTCACCTGCCCAGGTAAGTCAGGTTGGCATCACGGTAGCATCTGGAACCTGGTGGCTGAAAAAAGAGTTAACATATAAAGCCAAAGAAATTGTTGATTAATCATGAACCTAAAGGGCAAAATAGTGCAAATGAAGATTTGGGGTTTCAGTTTTGTAGATAGTTAGTAGGCCTGTTTTAGTTATATTACAAAGGGCCCATGACTATATTAGTTGTTTTTTTTTTCCCTGAGCCTGACATCTGATATTCAGGTGAACTCAATTTATTGTCTGGGGAGATGATTTCATGGCTGGAAAAAGGACTAGAAAGCTGGATCAGGGAAGAGAGTAACTCCCAAATATGGGAAAGGTGTATAAATATTATTGACTATAAACCCCATCGATTTGATTTGGTCTGGGGCCCATATTCAGCTTAGCAGCCTGTGTGACCTCTGCATCCCTGTAGATCTGAGCTCACCTTCTGTGGTCATCAGTAGGAACATTCCAAGCTGCCTCAATTTCAGAACCCATCTTCCTCAGGTGTAACATAGACTATGTTGTCCAGCCTCCCTTCAGAGGATGGAACATTCTCTACTCTTGTTGATCCATGTTGAGGGCAAGGTTTTATGTGGACCCACAGAGGGGTCTATTGTGTTGTTCCTGATAGAGATGACCAGTAACAATGGAGAGAGGGATTTATTCCAGGACTAGGCCCATCTTGTCTATTTGGGAATATCAGGACTTCCTGAATAGGGCCCCAGCTGATGGGGTGGCCTGATAGTGACTAAAGAGGGAACTAAGGCATTCTCTTGTCCACATTTTCACTAGTAACTGAATAATGATTAATAAGCTTATACAAGTATAGGGGTAGAGTTCCATGCTCACCCCACTCCTCTGCCCTGTGTCTCCCATACAAGATAACCCCATAGTTCTCACAAACCTTGAGATAACTTGGCATTTTCATTTGGGGGACAGGGACTGGAGGTGTTTATGCTTAATGAAGTGAGGAGGTGAACGCTGCTGTGTGGTTTCACACATTTATGGCATATAGAGAAATGAGTCATGTGAACCTGAACGAAGTAATTCTGAGTATCTCCTCAAATTTGTAAATGTACTTCTTTCATTAAGCTAGACTCTTTCAGTCATGCAATATCTTTTCACTCCATTTTCAATCTTTCCCCATTTTCAGGTATGGGACACCATATACTTCCCTTGGAGTTCTTTTTTTGTTTTACTATTTTTATTATGGATAGATACAGAAAGAAATTGAGAGGGGAGGGGAGATAGAGAAAGAAACCTGTGGGGCCATAGAGAAAGAAAGAGACAGAGAATCACCTGCAGTGCTGCTTAACTACTCATGAAGCTCTCCCCCTACCTGTGGGGCCTGGGGCTTGAACTTGGGTCCTTGAGCATGGTAATATGTGTGCTTCACTATGTGTACTGCCACTGCCTAGCACATGAGGAGGTGTCTCCTCCCTCTCTCTCTCTCTTTCCCTCTCTCTCTCTCTCTCTCTCTTTCCCTCTCTCTCTCTCTCTCTCTCTCTCTCTCGCATTCTTTCATCTATTTTTTTTTCCCTGAGCACTGCTCAGCTTCGGCTTATGGTGGTCCAGGGGGTTGAACCTGGGACTCTGGAGCCTCAGGCATGAGAGTCTCTTTGCATTACCATTATGCTATGAGATTCCACTATGCTATTCTCATGAGATCCCACTTACAGATATATTAGACCATTGGATATTGTCTGCATGTCCTTTGGGCACTCACTGTGTTTTCTTTTTACAATTCTTTATTACTTTATGATGGGATAATTTCTAATGATCTATTATAAAACCAATTCCTCCTTAATTTCTCATCTTCATTAGTAGCTTAGTATGTCAAGAATAAGCTTTTCTGGCTGGGTGGTGTCACAGAGGTTTGAACACACAAGTCTTCATGCACAGTCTGCGTGTGTGTGTGTGTGTGTGTGTGTGTGTGTGTGTGTGTGTGTGTGTGTGTGTGTGTGTGTGTATCCCAAGCCTGGAAGCAGCCAGAAAGGGGTCTCCCTGTCTCTCTCCCTCTCTATATCCCCCTCCTCTCACAATTTCACTCTGTGCTACCAAATAAAATAAAAAAGAAGAAATACTCACTGCCACTGGGGGTTCATACTGCCTACACCAATCCCTGGTGGTACTAAATTAAAACATAGAAAAGAGTATACCATATACCTGGAGTCCATCGGTAGTGCAGTGGGTTAAGTGCAAGTGGAGCAAAGCACAAGGACTGGCCTGAGGATCCCAGTTCTAGCCCTGGCTCCCCACCTGCAGGGGAGTCCTTTCCCAGGCAGTGAAGCAGCTCTGCAGGTCTCTCTCTCTCTCTCTCTCTCTCTCTCCCTCTCTGTCTTCCCTTCCCCTCTCCATTTCTCTGTCTTATCCAACAACAACAACAACATCAATAATAACTACAACAATAAAATAACAAGGGAAACAAACAAAAGGGAATAAATAAAAAAAGAAAAGAGTATACCATATCTATGTGTATGTTTTTTTTTTATTAAATAGCTACTTTTAAAGACTTTCAATTTATTTGACAAGTATTTGAATTTTTATGCATCATTTATGGGGGCAAGGGAGTAGCACAGCTGGTTGAGCACACATTATAATACTCAAGGACCCAGGTTCAAGCCTCCAGTTCCCCACCTGAAGGAGAAAAATCTTTGCAAGGGGTAAAGCAGGGGTGAAGCAGAGATGCAGGTGTCTCTCTGTCTCTTTCCCTCTATATCTCCCATCCTTTCAATTTCTATCTGTTTCTATCCAATAAATATAGATAATTAAAATTAAAAAATATTTATGATTATATCTTTAGAATATTTTTTTATTCTTTTTTGGTAAAAAAAAAAAAAACCTCAAAACTGCATTATGAATCCACCACTCCCTGGTGGTCATATTTTCCTTTTTTATTTTTTATTTCTCTTTTCTATTTTGCTTTAGATAAGACAGAGAGCAATTGACAGGGGACAAAGTGACAGGGTGGGAATAAGAAAGATAAGACACCTACAGACCTGCTTCACCTCTCATGAAGCCTCCCCACTACAGGTAGGGAGTGAGGGTTCAAACCTGGGTTCTTGTACTTGGTAAGGTGTGTGCCCAACCAGCTGCACCACCTCCTAGCCGTCTTTCCTTTTTTTAAATTTCTTCTTTCACATAATTTGAGCATCTGCATCATGTCAGGGTGGGCCTTAAATCTACAGCATTGATGACATTTTACTTCTTCTTCATACACCAGGCAATGCTTCTCCTCAAGTGGGGGAAGAGTGTGGGTGTTTTTTTTTCTTTCAAACCATTTGATTAGATAGTTAACATTTTAAATGACAAATTACTCACTCAATTGGGAGTTACCTGTGTGTACATCCGGAGACTAGAGAGCAAGCAGGAAGAAATCCATATATGCTTGTCAACACACTTCTGAACATGCACTGAAAACCCAAGGATTCACTCAAATCTACAGTGTTGACTCTGAACCACAGTCACACCCAGGGGTCAAGTAGCTTTGATTCTGGACACAGAGCTCTTTCTCTGGGGAAATGTGGTCTACCACTGCTCACTGCAAAGGCTTATTGTGACCCTGACTTCTTTCTCTCCCAGGACTCTGAGGAAGATGATCAGGGGCCTGTATGTTCCAGGAGGGAAGAAACCACAGAGCCACCTCTGTGACACTCTGCAGGTGAGTGTCAGGGCAATCTAAGAAGAGGCTGACTGGAGTGAGACATAAATGGTAAATGGTTTCCAGCTTCACTTCAACTGAGGACACACTGATCTGGGTTCTCCTCAGAGATGGCAGGGCTCTGTGATGATGGAGACAGAAGTGGAGTCTTGTGGACTCTGGGGCAGCAGCTCAGTGGTTGGCAGCTCACCCATTTCCTGTCCACAATCTTGTTGATGCCCCACAGGGAGAACAGTCAACATGCAGATGCAAGCTGATGAATGGTCCGGATCAGGCCAACCTCACCTTGAGCTTTGCCCACATGGTGCCCGCGGTCCTCCCTCTGGGCCTCAGGACGGAGCCTCTGTGTCTGTGGGAGCATCACTGCAGTCACGCAGGGAGACCCTGCGGAAAGCAGGTGCCCAGGCACAGAATGTGCTGAGTCAGTGGGAGCAGGCTTCCCAGGTTCCCTTGCTTAGAATGCAGACATCCCTTGTACCTGGTGCAATGGGGCCTTCATATGCTGTGATGTCTGGGGTGACATTGCACTGGGTTTGCCTTTCTTTAAGTAGAGGAGGGAGACAGATCACAAATAACAACAAGGTGCTGGGTGGTGGTGTACAGGGCTGGGTGCACATACTAGCTCCCAACCTGAGTGCACAGCCCTAGCTCCCAAACTGCTTGGGGACAGTTTCTACTGTGATGAAACATGTCTGCTGGTGTCTATCTTTCTCTCTTCTCTCTTTCCCCCTCCAATTTCTCTCAATCTAATAAAACAGAAGAGAAAAACAAATGGAAAATGACTGACAGGACCAGTCAATTCATGGTGCCATTAACCAGTTCCACTGAATTTCAGATTAGCAGAGAGAGAGAGAGAGAGAGAGAGAGAGAAAAGAAGAAGGAGGAGGAGGAGGAGAGGGAGAGGGAGAGGGAGAGGGAGAGGGAGAGGGAGAGGGAGAGGGAGAGGGAGAGGGAGAGGGAAAGGCAACAAAACAGCATTGACCCTTATTTCCATTATGTGGTAAGGGCTGAGTTGAACCTGGATCTGGCACAGGAAAAGCAGGGGACTGTGCAGTGTGAGGGCTCTTCTGCTGGGCCCATAATGTCACTTGTGCTAGGATCCTGTCTGAGAACACTCCTGCTCATTCACACAACACCACTGAGATCTTTGCTATTGGATTGTTTATATTAAAAGTGGTTTTATGGAGATAACATTGTAGTTGTGCACAGACACACAAACACAAACACACACACTCACTTATGCTCCTGGAAATAGTGTGTCTCTGAAAGCATCCATGTAAATATCTTGCTGTGATATTTACTCTGTTTAGAATTATATAATTATATGACCACTGTGTGAAATGGGGCAAGGCTTGTGACATTTCTATTATTTCCAGTAAAAACCTGGAAGTCTATAGTCATCTCTAAAGAAAACTATTTTAATAATCAAGAGAAGGTGGTGCAACATGCTTAGGGAGTCAGTCCCGCTGTCAGCTGGTCAGTTATGACGCTGACCTTTGACTGCTTACATCACAGCCCAGTGGCCTTGGCTACAGCAGAATCTCCAGTCTTGGTGACTGAGCTGACAGTGCAAGCAGTGCTGTGTCCAGCTCTCTCTTTAGCGTCAAGGAGTGAAGAATAGAGGATGTCTGCGTCTACCAGAAAGTCTTCGAGGCTTTCAGGGTGTCTGGGCTGTCTGTCGTGCTTCAGGTAGAGTCTGTTCACATGCCCTGTGTGACCGGCAGAGCAGGAGGAAGGCAGTCCCAGGACGTGCTCTGTGTGATGCCCACTGACAGAATCCTCAGCTTCAGCCCCGGTCTCATGAATGGTTACTTGTGCTCATGAGATTCCCTCCTGCTGATGCCAGAGAGCAGACTTGACCTGTTAGGATCAGAGTCCTGTGGGCTTACTCAGAGCACAGCCACGAATAGCTTAGTACTTCCTTGAGTTGAAAAATATTTGGATGTTTGATTTATTATTTGCTGATTGTGGAATTCCTGCCCCCTTCAGCCCCAAAGTGAAGACTGACTTAAAGATTAGAGTCAGTTTTCAATAATTCTGTTATCTAAGTGTGTATGTTAATGTGAGGCCACAATTGAATGACCTCTTCACACTCTTGGATACAAATGCAATCTGACCTTTATAGATCCCACATGGGTCTGTTATTTTTATGACAGAGGAAGAGAGAGAGAAAAAGAGAAAAGAGAAGAGGAAAGAAAAGGGGGATAGGAATGGGTAGGGAGTGAAGCAGTCACAGAGGCAAAAACTACACATGATACTTGGGGTTGATGATTTCCCAACAATACTCTAGGCACTGTGCTGCTTTTAGGCCTTGGCCCTGAGCTGGTTCTTTGAAATATTTCTCATCCTCTCTCCTTTGACCTCTTAGCATTGCCTTATATATATTTATTTTTATATTGTGGGCCAGTGTTAATTCACTACAGTGCAGTTTGTTGTCACGGTAAGATTTCTCATCTCCCTGTGAGAGGTGTCTGCAGAACACTTTTACCCCCCACTCAGCTCCATCCCCAGCACCAAGCACTAGGACCCCAACTCTCACTCCCCCTCACTCCCCCTTAGTGTCTCCATTCCCCCAGGTCCAGAGACTCTGCTGCTTCCTTGTCCACTGACACTAAAGTGACAGCCCCTGTGCCCTGTCCTTCAAGCTGCCCTCCATCTCCACTGGCCCTGAGTGACCTCAACTCTCACAGGACCTCTGTCTAGTTCAGGACTCCTGAATCGGGGTGCTGAGTCCTTCTGAGGGACCGAGACTCTTCTGTGAGACTCATGCTGTGAGTGCTGGTATCAGCATGAGCCCCTGTGTCCTGCCTGCCCAGTGACACACTGCCCTGTGTCTGCTGTGTTGCAGCTCTTCTGTGGAAGAGAGTAGCCCGCAAGAGGAGAGCAGCCCGCAAGAGGAGAGCAGCCCGCAAGAGGAGAACATCCCAGTGGTGCCTCGTGGAGGCATCCTGCTTTTCGGCCCTGCCAAATTCCAGAAGGGTCGGAGGTGGCAGAAAAGACAAATGTTCTTATATTCCAACGTGCTGCTCATCTCCAACACAAAGTGCGTACCTGCTCCCCCTCCTCCTGACTCCACAGCTGCCTCTTCTCTGCTGCCCTGAGGACAGAAGAGGTGGCTTTTCTGCAAGGTTTCTGTCCAGCACTAGGAGGGCAGCAGGGGGGAAGCAGGGAGACTGGGCAGGGCCTGAGTCCTAGGGAAGGGCACCCAGGGTGGAGAGGCTGAAGAAGAGATGCAGAGACACAGGCTAGCGGGGTCCCAGCCTGGAAGACCCTCCCCAGCCTGCTCTTCCTTTATGTGTCTGCCCTTCCAGCTCGGCCTGAGGGAGACAGGACAACCCACCCCCAGAACCTGCTTCTTACAACTCACAGACACTCACACTAAATTTCTGCAAAGTGTTTGCATTCACAGACTGCACATGGTGACAGGGACCAGGGACTGAGGGAATGAGTGATTTATTAACTGAATTTATTCTGTGTGACACGAGGCAATGAATTCAGTGAGTGGACTACACTGTTGAGCAAAGTCCTCCTCAATTTTTTTTTTAAACACAGCACTGCTCTGCTCTGGCTGATGTGGTGTGGGGGATTGAACCTGGGACTTTGGAGCTTCAGGCATGAGAGTATCTTTGCATAACCATTACAGTGTCTACAGAACACCCTCAAATTTCTTTTCAAGTACCTGAGAGACAGAGAAGGAGATGGGGAAGGGAACAGAGAGGAGAGACACCCAGTGACAGCTCCCACCATGCAGTTCCCTTTGCTCGTGTCCATGGTCCTTCTCACGGTACTCGTGAGCCTCTGCCGGTTTTATGGTGGGCACAGTATATAAGCAGCTGTTTAGGTTTTGCCAAACTCTAAGTGAAATATTATGAATAGAACTCTAAGAAAGCAAGTTTTAAATAACTTGACTTTTTTTTTTGAGTGGTTAAATTTTTTTCTTTTTTTTAAATTTATATTTTATTTAAGAAAGAATAAATTAACAAAACCATAGGGGAGGAGGGGTACAACTCCACACAATTCCTGCCACCCAATCTCCATATCCTATCCCCTCCCCTGATAGCTTTCCCATTCTCTATCCCTCTGGAAGCATGGACCCAGGGTTGTTGTGGGTTGCAGAAGGTGGAAGGTCTGGCTTCTGTAAATGCTTCCCTGCTGAACATGGACGTTGACTGGTCGATCCATATTCCCAGTCTGCCTCTCTCTTTCCCTACTAGGGTGGGTATCTGGGGAAGCGGAGCTCCAGGACACATTGGTGGGGTCTTCAGTCCAGGGAATAACTTGACTTTTTATCTTTTAAAATAATTTTATTTGAGGTTTATGGTTTTGTACAGTTCTTGACACAAAGGTAATTTTTTCATTGCACCTTAATAGGTGTCTGAAAACACTCTCTTCATTGACTTAGGTCCTTTCCCATCGTGCTCCAGGACTCCCCAATCACCCCACCCCCAACCTAGCCTTTTCCCTACCCTTGCCTACCCTAGAGTCCTTCCCTTTGGTTCAATATACCAAACGAGTCAACGTTTTGTTACGTGTTTCTCCTTTCTGTTGTTGAACCTTATGTTCTGCCTACAAGTGAGATCATCTCTACTCATCCTTCCCCTTTTGGCTTATCTCACATGATTCCTTTAAGTTTCTAGGCTGCACTCATGTCAGGACCAGTCTTCCTCCAGTGGCAGAGTATGTTGACCCAGCCTCCCTTCGGAGAGTGGGGCAGTCCCTACCACTGCTGTTCCACATTGAGGGCAAGGTCCTGTAGAGGACCACAAGAGGGTTTATGGTGTTGCTCCTGATGGAGGTGACCAGTGACAGTGCAGGGAGGTCTCTGTCAGCGGTCAAAGCCCATCTTGTCTATGTGGGAATCCCACTATTCCCCCACTTGGGCCCCAAAAATGGGGTGGCCTGGTGGTGACCAAGAGAGCCATTGAAGTCTGCTGGTCTCTTGCCCTTATTCAGCTTTTGTTGTCCTTACTTTGTCTGACAAGCTTAGCCTTAGCATGATTGAGGAAGTGAAATAGGAAGTGGGTGAAGAGGTATCTAGGTCTAAGTATAAACTATTTGATTAAATAGTTTATGGGGTCTTTTTTTTCTTCTTTCTACTTGCTTGCTGCACTTATTGACTCATTATAAATGTGTGCACTTTTTCTTTGAGCTATATATTTTTCCTCTAACTTATAAAAATGTATGAAAAGCCCTTAGAAAGCAAGATTGGGTGGATGGCTGGTGGCACACCTGGTTCAGTGAGCATACATATTACCATGCCCAAGGTTCCAGGTTCAATCCCCACTCCTCATCTGCAGAGGGGAAGCTTCATAAGCAGTTAGGAGGGCTATAGATTTCTTTTTTTTGTTTGTTTATATTTATTTATTTTCCCTTTTGCTGCCCTTGTTTTTTTAATTTTTGTTGTAGTTATTATTGTTGTTGTCGTTGTAGGATAAGAGAAAAAGAAATGGAGAGAGGAGGTGAAGACAGAGAAGGGGAGAGAAAGGTAGACACCTGTAGACCTCCTTCACTGTCTGTGAAGTGACTCCCCTGCAGGTGGGGAGCCAGGACCTCAAACCAGGATCCTTAATGCCAGTTTTGCACTTTGTGCCACATGCGCTTAACCTGCTGCAACACCCTAGGGTTAAAGATTTCATTCCTCTTTTCAACTCAGTCTCCCACCCTCTCAAATTCTCTCGGTCCTCTCAAAGCACACACAGAAACAGGGGAATGATCAGTAAGAACAGTCGATTCATCAGACTGCCACTGTGATAACCCCAGTGGCAATTAAAACAAAGTGACATAGAAAATACATCTTACTTCTTTCATTCTCATAGAAAATATATTTAACGGAACTTATAATGTATGACTTATTTCATTAGTATCCTCAAGCACTTTCAGGGTGACAATAATTACCTAATAAGTTAATTACAATTTTCATACAATTAATAAGGGAAATATGATCATGGATCATTATGATTAACAAAGAAGACACTACATGGAAAGATGCTGAGTGAAAGGTTCTCTTAGCGAGCTCATAAATATAGGGGGGTATCTAATTGTTCTACAATGTTCAGGAAAACGGCTGCTTTCCTCCCACTGGTAAGGAGTGTTCAGGGACATCCTGGGCCGGGCTCCAGTCAGCACACAGCACTCAGGCCCCAGCCCTCCCTCTGCTGTGCTCTCAAGGCTCAGCTCAGAGGGGAAGGAGCCACAGAAACACACCCACCATCTCCCTAGGAGAAACCCAGCTGCTCCCAGAATGCTGGAGATGCAAGCTGCCTGCTCTGTGCTCTGTTCCCTCTCCAGGTTCAAGGGTCACTTCAGAATCAAGTACACGGTGCCCCTGCTGGACATGTGGGTGATATGCAACTTGAAGAAACCCAAGAAATTCACAAGAGTCCGCCCATCGCTGGTCTTGGGCTGGGCTGACCGCCGCTTCGTTGTCTCTTTTCAGTAAGCCTGCAGCCTGGCCCTGTCTCCTCCTGACACTCAGGGGGGAACACAGCTCTATCTGGGGACCTATTAGCCAAACGTGCTCTGACCCCCTCAAAAACATCTGTGTGCTCTCAACTGTCCCCTAGTGGCTCTGATTCAGGCAAACACGTGCAACTGCTAAGCCCTCTGCAGATAGGGACTAGGGGCTTGGACCTGGGTCCTTGTGCTTGGTAACATGTGCAGTTAACCACCAGCATAACCGCCTGACCCCCCAACCCAATTAGCCTCCGTCTAGATAACTTCCTTCCCAACCCAGCAAACTGTCTGTCAAAGAACAGGGCCCCCTCACACCAGGACCAGAACAGTCCTCCTGACTCACACAGTCCCACCAATAATGACCGACATTGATGTTTACACTCACCAGCACTCACAATATGTTTGTGTGAATTTTATGCATTCTAACTGGATTTCTCCTCTTCCCTTGCATTTCAGATCAGTTGAGAGGATGGAGGAATGGTTTAAAGAGCTTTGTAGGTATGTCATTAGCTCACATATTTCAAATCATTTCTTAAGAATATTTTGTTTATTTTATTAATGAGAAAGGAGGAGAGAGAGAGAGAGAAAGAGAAAAAGAACCAAATATCATTCTGGTACATGTGCTTCTGGGGATTGAACTCAGGACCTCATGCTTGAGAGTCCAGTACTTTATCCATTGTGCCACTACCCAGGCCATGGTATTTCAAATCTTTAAGTTCTCAGAATGAAGAGTCCTAGCAGTCAGTGCCGCTCCCTCTCGTCCCCCTTCTCTCCATGCTGTGATGGGAGCTAACATCACCCAAGACTATGCATTAAACTTCACTGACTTAAGGGCAGCTTTCTTCACTGGGTGGTTTTCAAAGCAAATGCATCTGCCAGCCCTACAGGCCAGGGAGGGTCTGGCCTGGACTCCAGGCAGGAAAGCTGTGAGGACAGGATCTGCAGCCCTAGTCTCAGAGGTCTGACAACATAACTTTCATTCTTTTTCTGGTATCTTTCCATTCTCCAAAAATACATTTGCATACTGTTTCTCTCATAAGATCTTGCATATATCTTTAAAAAGTTGATTTTCTGGAAAAAGTAGTGGAAAATACTGAAGTAACCAGCTAAAACTTAAGTTGATTAGAAAACAACCTAACAGCTATTCTTTTGTTTTGGGTCACTGTGGACTTGATTAGCAACATTTACAGTGAGAACATGGACTATGAGGACACCATCATGGAGTATGCGGAGGACAACATCATTGTAAGTGTTTCTAAGACTAGAACGTACATTCCAAGCTCCTGCCTTGGACAGAAAGAGGTCTAGAGTTGAGGGAAGAATCCAGAACGTACCAGACAGCAAAGTGTATTTTCCTGCAGACACACAGGTCTGTGTATACACAGAAAAGGAAGCTGGGACTATATGCAACAATAATTAATTTGACTTAAACATGGAGAGAACATGGCACCTGAAATGTCACAATTTTTTCCAGAAGGCTTCTTGTGTCAATCCTTGATGGCTCTTGTACTGAACTGTTTTCAGGAGACAGCTTTTCTATTCGCATGGATTTTTTCCCAATTGACTGTTGCGTATACAGAGTGGTCTGTGTCATTTTTAGATTATTTACCCCTGGACAGGGGTAAATTATTATTTATTTACCCCTGGACAGGGTGACACTTTTAAGTGAAGAGAAAATATTGAGCCCAGTTTTCCTTATTCAACTGGAAAAAAGCAAGAAAGGGTGTGGGGGGAGACAGTGGTGCACTTGGTAGAGTGCACATGTCACCATGCAAGAGGACCTGGGTTCAAGTCCCTGGGTCCTACTTGCAGCAAGGGAGACTTGAGAGCAAGCAGGAAGTAATCAACATATCCTTGTCAATAAATTTCTGAAAATGCACTGAAAACCCAATGATTCACTCAAATCTACAGTGTAGACTCTAAACCACTCACCCCACCACCCCCTGGGGGTGAAGTAGCTTTGCTACTGACACAGAGCTCTCTCTCTGGGGAAACAGAGCTGCTGGGAAATGTGTTCTACCACTGCTCACTGCAATTATTATTGTGACCATGACTTCTTTCTCTCCCAGGACTCTGAGAAAGATGATCAGGGACCTGTGAGTTCCAGGATGGAGGAAACCACAGAGCCACCTGCCGGTGAGTGTCAGAGCAATCTGAGAAGAAGCTGATTGGAGTGAGATATTAACTGCAAAGACTCAGAATAAACAAATGGTTTCCTGCTTCGCTTCAATACCTTCTGACAGGGAAAAGCGCAGGCAACAGGCCTCCGTGCATTCAGTAGACAGTGACCAGCTCACTGCTCTGTAACAGGCTCTAGGGACAGTCCTTGCTTCTCTACTTCTTCCTCTGTGGCAGATTGGGCTGCTCTGTAGAGCTCTTCCTCATGAGGAATTCATGGCATTCCAGGCACAGGAATGCATAAGAGCATCTTCCTCTTTATTTTGTCAACTCTTTTCTTGGGCACATGGGAGGGCAGGGTCTCCTGACAGATTCAGGGACACAGAGACACAGACACACAGCCTTCTTAGCACAGAAGGTCCAGGAGAAGGCTCGTGTGTCATATTCTACATGAGTTGAGTCTCTTCATGGTCAGCGTGGACCTAGACTGAGGTTTCTCTCCATCTAGATGGCAAACATCTGCAGGAGCATGAAGTGGGCCAAATGCCAGCCGCTGAGGAGCTTCCACGAGAAGCCAATAACTCCCCCAGCCTGGCATGTGGAGACCATCAGGGGAGAGGGGACCCCCTGGGTTCCTGTAAATGCCTCCTACCAGGTCAGATCTTCCTTCCTGAAACAAGCTAATGACCCTGAAAACCAATCCCATGGGGGGGATGCAGGATTGGCAGGAACCCAGTAGCCCCCAGAACCATGCACGTCTCCAAGAAAAACACAGTTCCCTTGCAAAGCTGTGGGCACATTCTGGGATCACAATGGGCTCATCACGGCACCTCAGCCTGAACCTATGCTTGGATTTCTCTTCTCACAGACTGTGACTTTATCCTTGAAAATGGAATGGCACCACCGCCCGTGACTGAGGACCTGTCACAGGAACAGGAAGACTCCAGCTCAGCTTCCAGCTGCCAGGAGTCCTTCCTTTTGGAGCAGCTACTAGAGGACACCCCAGGTCAGCTCCTCCTTAAGCCCAGGTCCCCAGGTCACGTCAGCAGGGGAGAGGGGAACTGCACCCTTTGCTGCAAATGCCACCTCTCTGGCCATCTATCCCCTCCTGAAAACAAGCTCAGGACACTGAAAACCAAACTCCCTGGGGAAATGGGACCAGAATATACACCGGAATTAACAATGACCCAGCATGATAACTTCCAGTGCCAAGTTTACAGAAACCTCTTAAGTTCTCAATTAAAAAGCCAACTCCAGTTCCATACCTTCAAACTCAGTAAAAATTAGGGAGTCCTGGTCTTCTGTCTCAACTCTCATTAAACATTTTCCTGCTGACATGCAGGACTCGTCTCCTAGATTTAAGACTAGGTTTGCTCTCCCCATCAGTCCCTCTGCTATGGTGTCAGTGAGGTAGTGGACCCTCGGCCCCTTGGTTCTCTGAGTCCTTCATCCTCTCACTGCCTCTGCTCTGCTGCCTGGGGTGCCTCCTTTGTCCACTGCTAAACCCACTGCTATGTTCACAGGTCTCTGCGCTGGAGGTGACTCTACCTGGACCCTGGGCAGCTCTGTTGGCAGAGGCCACCAGAAGAGCATCTTGGTGGCTGTAGACCAGAGGAGTGACACTGTCACCACCCTCCATGATGTGGAAAGCATCTGGCAGAGCTCTGTGTCCACCCGTCTGCACGGGGCCCTCTCATGGCTGCCTCTGCTGGACCTCACCGCCTCTGAGCTCAGGGTTGACTATCTGATGGGCTATGGGGACAGGGCCACACACAAAGTGTCACTCTACAACTATACCCTGGGCAACCCCATCATCTCCGTGAACCTGGCAGTGGAGGATATCAGGGACTGTGTCCATCTGGTCCAACAGAAGGAGGAGGCCACCCGCACTCAGTTCTCCTGCCTCATGGCCGTGCTGTGCACCCACAACCATACAGAACTTAACGAGGAGGAGAGGGAGGAGTGAGACCCTCCATCCTGGTCCCTGTTCTGCTAGAGGTAGGCGCCTTCTTCCTGACTGATGCCAGTGGTATAAAGGTGACCAGGCTCCTGCACACTCCTCATGTACACCATGAGTCTGGGTGAGCCTAGGCCATGTGAGATTAATCTAGCAACCAGTCTGTGTGAGACACACGGTGTTCTGGTTGTTTAAAACAGGACAAGAGAATCACATCCCACCAATGGCAGGACTTCATTCTTCTGGCAGCACAGTCTTGGTGGAGGCTGCAGAAATTTGCTGTATTGATTTGAGAGGAAAGGTTTCTACTATGTGCTGACTAGGTTTTAATATATTTAACTCTTGATAATGATTCAATTTACCTAATGGCTAGAGACAAATTAAAATGGGAGGGGGAGACAGAGGGGAGAGAAGGAGAGATGTCTACAGATCTTCTTTCCAGCTCCTGAAGCTTTCCCTTTCTGTAGGTGGGCACAGGGGCAAGAACCCAGGTCCTTGCTCACTGTGGCATTTGTGCTCACCAGGTGGGCAACACTCAGCCCCTTCATGCATTTATCTCCTTGGAAAAATTCTCTCCTGGGATAATTCATTTCTTCAGGAATCAAGAGGAAGCTCGTGTCTGAGAATGTTACTTGACTAAGACAGCTCTCTGTGTTTCATTTCAGGCATGACAATAAGACAGCCTCCTAATTTCAAGCTGGGAGAGTGACACCTACAGAAAGGCGCAGTGATGGACCATCTCAGACCTCTCTGAGTGGGGTCCAGGCAGCACCCTGTCTACACCCTGCTCAGCTGCTAAGGAGCTCAGGGCTCCTCTCAGCACCTTGCTGGGGGCTCCCCTGGCAGGTCTGCAATCAATGAGGCCACCTGGTCTGCAATCAGTGAGGCCCTTCCACCCTGCAATCAGTGAGGCCCTTACACCCTGGTCTTTTCACAGAAATTTCTCGCTTATTATTCCCCTCATGGTATATATGTAGATATATAGTCTTTTACTCTATTTTTAATAAAGATCACTTCCTGACTCTGTGCCTTAGATGACCCCTCTCTTTGCTCGGGGCTCAGATCAGCCCTTGGTGGGCTCCTCAGGGCAGCTCTGCATCGGCTGAGGTCATGTGTGTCTGCAGGCAGCTAACAGCTCCACTGGAGCTACTATGTGTGTCTTTCCTATTCCCCAGGCCTCCACAGGGTGGCACCTAGCTTCCTCAGTGCTGGAAGAAGGGCTCCCCACAGCCAGACAGGCACTGAGGTCTCTGCCTGATTCCCACCTGTCAATGTCCCGGGGGCCAGAGCGAGTACATGGCTGAGTACAGTAGCAGAGACTAGAGATGGAGCACTAGGGAAAGAGAGACAGGCTGGGAGTATGGATCGACCTACCAACACCAATGTTCAATGGGGAAGCAATTACAGAAGCCAAACATTCCACCTTCTGTACCCCATAATGACCCTGGGTCCATACTCCCAGAGGGATGAAGAATAGAAAGCTATCAGGTGAGGGGGTGGGATACGGCATTCTGGTGGTGGGAATTGTGTGGAATTGTACCCCTCTTATTCTATGGTTTTTGTCAGTGTTTCCTTTTTATAAATAAAATTTTTAAATAGTGTCTCTGAAACATGGAGGTGGAAATGAACATAAAAGAAAAGGAAATTTTCCATCATTTTCTGAAGCTGTCTCTAGATCTGATTTATCTGAGGCAACTCCCATTTTAAACACAGTGCTGTCAATGGAGCTTATGATAATATTCCCTATAGATGTAACCAGTGGTGTTAGAGAGAGGGAACTCCTAGAGGTCTTGTCCCACATCATCTGTGGGGGAATCTTAGGATCCTCTGGAGAGAACCCTAGGTGATAAGAGTGGCTTGACTCTGGCTAAAGAGACCATCATTGAGTGAGCCAGTCTACTGTCTTATCCAGCTTTTGGAGTCCCTTCTTTATCAGACAAGCTTAGACTTTCTCCCAGTTGTTAAAGTGTTGAGTGGCTTTTCAAGCCAGTATTAGGTTTGTGAGATCTGTCCTCAAGTTAAGAAGGAAATAGAGCTAGGATTTTAGTAGAATCTTAGGACCCCTGTTTTTCAGCATTTACTTGTTTGATGATTCTAATAAAGGTTGTCATGATCAGTCAACGCCCATGTTCAGCGGGGAAGCAATTACAGAAGCCAGACCTTCTACCTTCTGCAACCCACAATGACCCTGGGTCCATGCTCCCAGAGGGATAGAGAATGGGAAAGCTACTGGGGAGGGGGTGGGATATGGAGATTGGGCGGTGGGAATTGTGTGGAGTTGTACCCTGCCTACACTATGGTTTTGTTAATTAATCCTTTCTTAAATAAAAAAATTTTTAAAAAGGTTGTCATGAGGACAATAATTGTCCTTGAAAAGAAATACAGTGTTTTACTGTCTACATATAGATACATTTATTTATTTATTTATTTATTTTACTAGAGCACTCATTAGCATGCATACCAGAGCTCTGGTTTTTGTGGTATGGAGGACTGAACTGGGACTTCGGGTCCTCAGGCATGAGAGTCTCCCTGCATAACCATTATGTTATCTATCCTGGCCCTGATACTTTCATAACTGACACCTGCGCTTCATGATTTGGTTCACAAAAATAATCAAATCCTTTCCCCCCAATATCATGTTACTGAAGAAACATTGGGTTACAAGGTTGTTGTTGTCAGAAGGGCGTCTTTACACATTTCCCCTTAGTCACTCCTAACTTCAGAGCTTCCTGACTCAGGAGCACGTGGCTTCTGTGAGGAAAACGGACATTTGCATTGGGCCAGAAGCTTCAGGATCTTCCCCCATAACCTGCCTCTTGAGTTACTGACTTTTATAGTCAATATGAAATTTAATTTAGATCTACTAGCAGGTGGCATTTCTTTTTAGACAAATCAGTTGAAGAGTTAGATCAGAATCCTGAAACGACTATTTATATTTATTAAAATTAGGCACCAAGAATGATCATGGGAATGTCGGGCTCAAAGACATCTCATTAACTCATTAAGTCATCATATCTCTGAACATATTTGCAGGGATTTTTACATGAACTGTGTGTCACAAGGTGCTAGTTAAATCCCATGATTTGTGCAGAATGTAGGGAAGAGATGATCTGGCAGAAGGGAGATGACACACCCCATATTGTTAAAGAGATTACCAAAAATTAACAAAACCCAGGCACTTGAATTAAGTGAGGAAGAGAAGAAGCAACAATCTACATTAGAGACAAATAGTTAAAAGCCCTGGGTCCATACTCCCAGAGGGATAGAGAATGGGAAAGCTATCAGGGGAGGGGTGGGATATGGAGATTGGGTGGTGGGAATTGTGTGGAGTTGTACCCCTCCTACCCTATGGTTTTGTTAATTAATCCTTTCTTAAATAAAAAGTAAAATAAAATAAAATAAAAAAGCCTTCAAAGATCTACTGTTTAAAGTTATGGTTTTGTTAATTAATCCTTTCTTAAATAAAAAGTAAAATAAAATAAAATAAAAAAGCCTTCAAAGATCTACTGTTTAAAGTTATGTTTTAAATCACTGACATGATGGGGAAAAAGAATCATTTAGGTTTTTCAATCAATTTGTTTAAAAAAAAACACTGAAAAATGAGTCTAACATGTCAAGAAAATAATTCACCAAGTACAAGTGGGATTCATCCATGAGAAACAGGAATGGATCAATATCTGAAAGCCAATGAATAAAATATATCATACCAGAAAAAGAGAGAGAGAGAGAGAAGGAAAAAAAATTCATATTGTCATATCAACTAATGGTGAAAAATAATTTGATAGGATCCATTAGCCATTTATGATAAAGACACTCCAGAAATTGGGAGTCGGGCTGTAGCGCAGCGGGTTAAGCACAGGTGGCGCAAAGCACAAGGACCGGCATAAAGATCCCGGTTCGAACCCCGGCTTCCCACCTGCAGGGGAGTAGCTTCACAGGCAGTGAAGCAGGTCTGCAGGTTGTCTGTCTTTCTCTCCTCCTCTCTGTCTTCCCCTCCTCTCTCCATTTCTCTCTGTCCTATCCAACGACAACAACAATAATAACTACAACAATAAAACAACAAGGGCAACAAAAGGGAATAAATAAATAAAATAAAATAAAATAAAATAAAATAAAAAATAAAAAAAAAGAAATTGAGAAAAGAAGGACATTTACTCCACCCAGTAACACCATTAAGACAAACCCACTGTATTTGATATGCGGACTCTCTCAAAAGCCTAGACCAAGTAGATCAGAAGCATCCAATAGCACAGCTATATACACGATACTGGATACTGTACAGCAAACCCTAACAAAAGGACTTTTCAAAGTTAACCCAATTACCAAATAATGTGATGATAACATTAACTATCGATTGTCTTTTTGAACCCTAAGACAGCAGGAATCTCACATCTCCACTATAGAGCCTCTACTTCCCCCAGTCCTGGGACCCTTGGATAGGGCCCACTTTCCCGTATGCGTCTCCCAATCCAAACCAAATAATATTGCATCCGCCGATCACAACCTAACCGACACAACGATTGCCACCTCAACATGCTTCATCTCAGACTGTCTCCAGAGACTTCATGTGTGGAATGACAACCATTCAGCTTCATTACTCGGGTGAGACCTTTCCCTTTATAGTACACTCTAATTTCAACTCAGGTAGTTCACTTTCTAACAAAGTCCCATAACCTAGATATATACCAGTTTCTGTGAGAGAGAGCTTATGTTCACATGTATCCATAAACTACTGCAAAATATATACCTGAAAGCAGAAGTACACTACAGTTTGCAGTGAGTACCTCCCTAACACCTCTCCACTATTCCAAGCTTGGGATCCATGATTGCTCAACAAATTGTTTGGCTTCGTATGTTGACTCTCTTTTCAATCACCACGTTCCAGATGCCACCAGGATGCTGGCCAGGCTTCCCTGGATTGAAGACCCCACCAATGTGTCCTGGAGCTCAGCTTCCCCAGAGACACACCTTACTAGGGAAAGAGAGAGGCAGACTGGGAGTATGGACCGACCAGTCAACGCCCATGTTCAGCAGGGAAGCAATTACAGAAGCCAGACCTTCTACCTTCTGCAACCCTCAACGACCCTGGGTCCATGCTCCCAGAGGGATAGAGAATGGGAAAGCTACCATGGGAGGGGGTGGGTTATGGAGATTGGGTGGTGGGAATTGTGTGGAGTTGTACCCGTCCTACCTTATGTTCTTGTTCATTAATCCTTTCTTAAATAAAAAATTTAAAAAAATAACTGAAACACTATATTGAATGCAAAAAAAAAAAAGACAAACCCACTGCCAAATCATTCTCAATGGGGAAAACCAAACGAGGATGTCCACTTCCTCCACTGTTATTCACTAGAGTCACTGAAGTCCTCACCACTGCAACCGGACAAGAATGAGATAACAAATATATGCAAATAAGAAAGAAAAATTAAACTAGCACTATTTGCTAATGACTGATAATATATCTGGAGAACCTCAAGGCTCTATGAAAACACTACTGGAGTAATTAATAGATTTAATAAACTAACAGGATGTAAAGTCAATACTCATAAATTTGTGGCATTTCTGTATTCAAAAAAAAGTCAGAAGAGAGTGAAATAAAAGACTCAATTACATTTACAATCAAAACAAAAAAGATAAAATACCTTAGGATTGTCTCACAAAAAAGGTTAAAACCCCCCACACACACACAAAGGAAAATTATGGGGCACTATTAAAAGAAATAGAGAAGAACACACGAAAATTGAAGAACATTCCCTGTCCCTGGTTTGGAAGAATAAACATTATTAAATGGTCTTTCTACCAAAATTAATCTACAATTCAATGCAACCCATATCAAGACGCCAGTCAAGACCATATCAAGAAAATTGAACAACTTGTCTAAATTTTTGTATGTAATCATCTTTTTTTGATTGCATAGTAATATTCCACAGAATATATATCCCATAGCTCCATACAGGCATGTATCCAAAGTACACTCAAACACTAATGTGAAGGGACATAGACACTCTTATGTTCATAGCTGCATTATTCACAATAGTCAAAGAGTGGAAGCAGCCTAAATGCCCATCATCAGAAGACTGCTAAAGAAGTTATGGGATATATATTCAGTGGAATGCTACTCTGCAATCAAAGAGAGATGCTATTGTGTGTTTCAGGACAAAATGGATAGAACTGGAGATGATTTTGTTTATAGATATAAATAAAGGCATTAAAGCCAACTATAAGATGGTTTCACTCATGTGGAATATAGAGAACTGAAACATATGAACTTGAAAAAACAAAACAAACTCAAGCAAAATGTAAGACTTGTGAGAACTCTAGTGGTCATCTTTGGGTAGTGGAGTGCTTGGGATTAGGACTCAGGTGGTGGGTGTGAGATGGCACTATACACTGTAATTTTACAATCTAATCATAAAATTTAAAGAACACAGGAATCAGATACAAGTGAAATAAAAAATGAAGAAAGAGGACTGGAGATGTAGTCCATCAGGCACGACAAGAACCTTGCCATGCACGTGGTCCAGATTCAAGTTCTAGTACCACAGTGAGGGACCACAGTGCCAGAGCAAGTTTCAGAGAGTGGCCTGCCTTTCTTCCTCCCTCCCTCCCTTCCTTCCTTTGTTTTTTCTTCCTTCTTTTTCTCCCTCTCTCTCCCTCTCTTCCATTCTTTCTTTTTTCCTAATTTTTATTTTTTATTTTCCCCTTTTGTTGCTCTTGTTGTTTAACATCATTGTTGTTGTGAGTATTGTTATTGCTGTTTTTGATGTTGGCTAGGTCAGACAGAAATAGAGAGAGAAGAGGGAGACAGAGAGGGAAGAGAAAGATAGACACCTGCAGGCCTGATTCAACACCAGTGAAAAGAACCCCCTGCAGATGGAAAGCCAGGAGCTCGAACTGGGATCCTTATGATGGTCCTTGTGGTTCATGACTTGTGGTCTTAACCCACTGTACCACCACCAGGATCCCTTGTTCTTTCTTTCTTTCATCTTTATTTTTGGATAGAAACAGCCAGAAATTGAAAGGGGAAGATACAGAGGGAGAGAGACAGAGAGACACCTGCAGCCCTGCTTCACCACTGGTGAAGCTTGTCCCCCACCTTTGCAGATGGGGCCTGGTGGCTTGACCCCGGGTCCTTGCGCATTGTAACATGTGCGCTCAGCCAGGTGCGCCACCACACGGCCCCAGCGGTGGTGTTTCAGTCTATCTCTATACGAATGAGCAACGCCAACCAGAGTGAGGAGACATGCTAGAAGCCTGGGGTCCTCCCCACCCAGCCAAACAAAAGGAGAGGAAGAGGAAACTAAAACTCTTGGATCAGCAAAACTTCCTGGAAAATAGATGAGGACGAGGGACGTTCCCATTCAAACCAGGTGGTGCAGCAAGTTGTGGGAGTTGAGCTGATGAAAAGGACTGTTAAAGAGGTCAGGCAGCAGCCCCGAGGCCTCCACCAGGAGGAAACAGTGCACAGCAGGAACACGTAAGGAAGCTGTGCAGTCAGTCTTCAAGGCCTAGTTTATCAGAGTTTAGCAGCTCGGTCAATTACACGAACGCAATCTGTAATTGGCTAGTCGTCACATTTCTTCACTGTCTGATTAGTCAAAAACATATCTCTAGCTGCAAATTCAACTGTAAATTGGAATGAAAGTCATAATAGCTGTATCACAAGATTAAAGTCAGGACCACCTTACTGATTGGACAGTGGCAATCATAACGAAAAACTGGTGAGTCGGTGGCTCACCAGGTTAAGCACCATGATGGTTAAACCCATCTCTGTCTTCCCCTCCTCTCTCGATTCCTCTATGTCTGGTCCAGCAACAACAACAGCAGCAACAGAAACAATAAAAATAATAACAACACCCCACACCTATGGACATCTAATCTTTGATAAAGATGCCCAAAGTATTAAATGGAGGAAGGAGGCTCTCTTCAATAAATAGTGCTGGGAAAACTGGGTTGAAACATGCAGAAGAATGAAACTGAACCACCTTATCTCACCAGAAACAAAAGTCAACTCCAGATGCATCAAGGACCTGGATGTTAGACCAGAAACTATCAAATACTCAGAGGAAAGCATTG
Organism: Erinaceus europaeus; assembly: GCF_950295315.1. NCBI lineage: Eukaryota > Metazoa > Chordata > Mammalia > Eulipotyphla > Erinaceidae > Erinaceus > Erinaceus europaeus. The sequence goes on along the minus strand of NC_080163.1, from coordinate 192,332,460 downwards.
GTGGAACACTTTCCCACCTAAACCTCAAGGACATCTTTGATGAAACAAACCCAACTGTGAGGAAGACTAAAGCAGAACCAAAACAGTAGGACTACATCAAATTGAAAATCTTCTACACCGCCAAAGAAACTATCACACAAACAAAGAGACCCTCACAGAATGGGAGAAGATCTTCACATGACATACTTCAGACAAGAGACTAATCACCAAAATATACAAAGAGCTGAACAAACTTAGCACCGAAAAAAGCAAATGACCCCATCCAAAAATGGGCAGAGGATATGAACAGACCATTCACTTCAGAGGAGATCCAAAAGGCTAACAAACATATGAAAAATTGCTCCAGGTCACTGATTGTCAGATAATGCAAATAAAGACAACATTGAGATACCACCTCACTCCTGTGAGAATGGCATACATCAAAGAGGACAGCAGCAACAAATGCTGGAGAGGCTGTGGGGACAGAGGAACCCTTCTACACTGCCGGTGGGAATGTAATTGGTCCAGCCTCTGTGGAGAGAAGTCTGGAGAACTCTCACAAGACTAGACATGGACCTTCCATATGATCCAGTAATTCCTCTCCTGGGGATATACCATAAGGACTCCATAACACCCAAACAAAAAGATATGTGTACACCTATGTTCATAGCAGCACAATTTGTAATAGCTAAAACCTGGAAGCAACCCAGGTGCCAACAACAGATGAGTGGCTGAGAAAGCTGTAGTATATATACACAATGGAATAATATGACGCAGCTGTTAAGAACAATGAACCCACCTTCTCTGACCCATCTTGGATGGAGATAGAAGAAATTATGTTAAGTGAGCTAAGTCAGAAAGATAAAGACGAGTATGGGATAATATCACTCATCAACAGAAGTTGAGAGAGAATAACAGAAAAGGAAACTCAAAGCAGGATCTGACTAAATTGGTAGTAGGGCACTAAAGTAAAAACCCTAGGTGGAGGGTGAGGGGGTGGTTCAGTTTCATGTGGGAATGGTGAGAAGGGGATGGGACACAGTCTTTTGGTGGTGAGAATGGTGTTTGTGTACACTCCTATCAATTTGTAGTCATATAAATCACTATTTAGTTAATATGAGAGGGGAAAATTGATTGAATGTCTCAAACTTTTTAAGCACAGACTGAGTCTTTTAAATACATAGGCTGAGTCTTTGATATGTTGACTCTCTTAAAAGCTTAGTCCAGGGAGAACAATGCAACCGGTGGCACACCTATATGCAAATAATGTCAAAGGATATAAAATATGGTGAGGGTGTGTATGATACAGCAAATCCTAACAAAGTGATTTTTCAAAGTTAATCTAATTGCCAAGCAATGTGATTACTGCAATAACTATCTATTGTCTTCTTAAACCCTAAGACAGCAGGGATCTCCCACTTCCTCTGTAGAGCCTATGTTTCTCCCAATCCTGGAACCTCTGGGGTGGGGCTCACTTCTATGCATGCTTCTCTCAAGTCAGACCAAATGACACTGCATCGGCCGATTCCAACCTAATCAAAGCAATGAGTACCATCTCAGCATGCTTCACCTCGGACTGTGTAAGGAGATGTCAGGCATGGATTGCCAACCCTTCACTGTCATCACCCCTGTGAGACCTTTCCTTTCATGGTATTCTCTAATTACATTCCAGGAGGTTCACTTCCCAACAAAGTCCCAAAACCTAGATATAGGCCAGATCCCATAAGATAGAGCATATGTTCACATGTATCCATAAATCAAGGAAAAATATTTACCTGAAAGCAAAAATACACAATAGTCTGCAGCGAGTCAGTATCAAGTTCATAATGAAATAGTGTCCACGTAGACTTAGATACCCTCCTCACCTACTTCCTATTACAGTTCTCTAACTCACTCCAAAGCCAACCTTATCAAAGAAAGGACTGCAAAAGCTGAATAAGGGCAAGAGAGTGGCATACTTTAATGATGACTCTTTAGTCACTATCAGGCCATTCTACCTATCGGGGCCTCACTATCACTATCACTACCATTCCACCTACCGGGGCCCTTATCAGGGAGTCCTGAGATTCCCAAACAGACTTGATGGGCCTAGACCTCAAATAAATCCCTCTCTCAATTGTTATCAGTCATTTCTATCAGGAACAACAAAATAGACGCCTTTGTGCACCCCCATAGGACCTTGACCTCAACCTGGATCAACAATGGTAGAGAATGTTCCATCCTCCAAGAGAGTATGGACCACATACTCTATGCTACACCTGAGGAAGATGGGTCCATACTCGGGCAGCATGGAATGTTCCTACTCATAACCACAGAATGTGAGCTCAGATCTAGAGGGATATAGAGGTCACACAGGCTCCTAAGCTAATTATGGGCTCCAGATCACATGAAATCGATGGGGTTTACAGTATATTTATACCCTTTTCCCATATTAGGAAGCTACTCTCTTCCCTCATCTAGCTGTCTTTCCCTTTTCCAGATATGACATCATCTCCCCAGACAATAATTAGGATCCACCTGCATATCAGATTTCAAGCTCATGCAAAAAAAAAAAAACAAAACAAAACAAAAAAACACTAGTATAGCTACAGGGCCTTTGAAATATAATTAAAATATGCCTATTAGCTATCTACAAAATGGAGGACCCATCAACACTTCATCTGCACTATTATAGCCTTTAGGTCCATGATTGTTCAACAATTTGTTTGGCTTTGTATATTAACTTACTCTTTTCAGCCACCAGGTTCCAGATGCTAGCAGGATGTGACCACACTTCTCTGGACAGACAACCCCACCAATGTGACTTGGAGCTCCACTTCCCCAGAGCCCTTCCCCACTAGGGAAAGAGAGAGACAGGCTGGGAGTATGGATCACCAACCATGTTCAGCGGGGAAGCAATTGAAGAAGCCTGAATTTCCACCTTCTGCATCCCACAATGATCTTGGATACATACTCCCACAGGGTTAAAGAATAGGAAAGCTATCAGGGAGGGGATGGTATACAGAGGTCTGGTGGTGGAATTGTGTAGAGCTGTACCCCTTTTTTCCTATGGTTTAGTCAATGTTCCTTTTTACATATAAAAAAATTTTTTAAAATAACACCAACAAAGGCAGCAAAAATGGGGAAAATGGCCTCCAGGAGCAGTGGATTTGTAGTGCAGAACCGAGCCTCAGATATAACCCTGGATATATATATATATATATTTCCAGGTGGGATAAATAGACAATTTTAGGATACAGGAAAGATTTTGGAAGCAATCCAAAGAAGTCCTTGTGGGCAGTGAAAGAAATCTTGTTGTGTATTCTCTCTAGAAAGAGTGTATCTCATTCATACAGTCACAAGGAAGCCTCTCAAAACCAGACTCACAGTAACACCTGAGGCAGCATTCCTCTATTAATTATCTGAGTGCTGAAGACAAGGCAGCTCAAGTCAGAAAGCAGCAGATACAGAGTCTAGGGTTTCCTAAATAACCTGTAGGTGAAATCACTGGGGCTCACGGGGGGATTTTTTAGATCATCTGAGTTCTATGGACTACAAAGACTAGAGACAAAGAAGAGTTAAATACCCTCCGGTGAAACCCAGGCAGTTGAATGAGAAGATAACCGTCTCTGTACTGTTGGCAAAATGTCTTCTCTCTGAAAGAAAGCCAAGGGTACTAGAAAATTTACACAGATATTAGAGGTATCTGTGGGGTTTGTGCATGTGTGCATGTAACTTATAAGGCATAAGATACTTCATTCTGCTTCTGAAATATCTGGGACAAATAATGAGAATTAAGGATGCCATAAATCAATCAAATAGGATTGCAACTAAACCTCAATTATTTTTAGGTCAAATGATATTTTTCATTTAAAATAATTAAGATCTTCTAAGGAGATTTATATGGATTCATTAATCTGACTCAATACATCTACATAGAGTCAGAAATAAATCACTGTTTTTTTAAATTCTTAAATGGGGGTGATGGGATAATAGTTATGAAAAGGCTGACATGTTGAGGATTCAAGGTCTCAGGTTCATTTCCTTAGCACTTCCATAAGCCAGAGCCAAAGAGTGTTTCTCTTCATAGCTCTACCCCCCACTCACTAAAATAAATGTAATAAATAAGTAAAATCACACTACCAACTCCCAGTATCAAAAAGACCAGAAACAGAAGTTGTTAGTGAGGGTATGAAAAAAAAGGATCCTTGTACACTGTGCAGAGACATGTAAACTGGTCCAGGCTCTAGATAAAGCAAATGGAAATTCCTCAAAGTATCAAAAATGAACGGCAGGGTAGTAGCACAGCCAGTTGAGAGCACACATTACAGTGCACAAGGACCCAGGTTCAAGCCCCTGGCCACAACCTGCAGGGAACAAGCTTCATGGGTGGTGAAACAGGGCTGAGGGTGTCTTTCTGTCTCTCTCCCTCTCTACCTCTCCCTCCCCTCTCAGTCTTTCTCTGTCTGTATCCAATAATTAAGATTACAAAAACTTGTAAAAACAAAATATGTATATGGTTCTGGATAGCATATTCATTTTGATGATGTTAATTCTTCCACTTCTTTTTCTATTGCTTTGAATAGTGACTCATAATTCCCAGTATACAAATCTTTCACTTCTTTTTTTAGGTTTATTCCTACATATTTTATTGTTTTCATTGCTACAGTAAAAGGGATTGATTTCTAGATTTCTCCTTCTGTTAATTCAGTGTTTCCATAGAGGTGTGCCACTGATATTTATATGCTAATTTTGTAGCCTGACACCTTAGTATATTGCTTGATAATTCCCAAGAGCTTACTGCTAGATTCTTTAGGCTTTTCTATGCATACTATCATATCATCTTCAAACAGTGAGAGCTGACTTCTCTTCCACCATGCTAGCTGTGAGCTTGCCATAAGTTGCCTTTATTATATTATCACTTCAATCTTTGTTTGGTCGTGCGAAGGTAATAGCAGTTTTGAAACCAAAGAAAGACCCAACACTGCCCGCCAGCTATAGACCAATTTCTCTCCTTTCCATGTGTTACAAACTCCTTGAGAGGCTGCTTCTGTCACGTATTTCTCATCTTATAGAGAAATTCCTATCACCCGCCCAAGCTGGTTTCCGCCCAGAAAGATCTACCTGCGAACAAGCCCTGGCCCTCTCAACTTACATTGAAAATGGATTCCAGAAGAATTTAAAGACAGGTGCTGTCTTTGTTGATCTCACAGCAGCCTATGACACGGTCTGGCACCGTGGTCTCCTAGTCAAGATCTCAAGATGCCTGCCTCCATGGGTGGCCAACACTATATCGTTTCTTCTCCAAAACAGAAGATTCCGGGTGCATCTGGGTGACAAGTCTAGCAGATGGAGAGGAGGGGAAGACGGAGAGAAGGAGAGAAAGATAGACACCTGCAGACCTGCTTCACTGCCTGTGAAGCTACTCCACTACAGGTGGGGAGCCTGGAGCTTGAAGAGGGTTCCTTACACTGGTCCTTGTGTTTTGTGCCACCTGCGCTTAACCCACTGTGCTACTGCCCAACTCCCAGGGGAATATTTTTAACAACAAGTGATCCAGACTTACTTTATCTTAGTAGTATCATTGCTGATAAAGAAGGGACACAGTAAAAGACTCCACAAGTTCGAGTTACTTTATAACACCAGCTAGATGGATAGAGGGTTATTAAGCAAAGAAGTCAGGTTCTGTAGATAAAATAACTTTCAGACAAAGAAAGGCATTGTTACTATACTACAATGTGGCACTAATATGTAAAGAGGTTAATCCATGTAAAATACATTAAACCTGAACACACGCATAGGGTAGGATTGAATAGGGTTTGGTGGTAATAGTAGCACCTAGGTTCTAGTTCTTGTCCAGTTGTTTCCAGGAGTAAGGACACATTAAGATGCTGATGCAGATACCTAGTTTCACCATACTGCCTTTTTAATCCATGAAGACTGACCCCAATGACAGTAAGCTTATAAGGAAATTCTCACAAGTCAAGTTCTAGCTTAGTATGCAATATAATAAATATCTGGTTTCTCATGGACTTTCTTAAATAAAGGAGCTTAAAATGGTTAGAGGAATATGAAAATTTAGCACTTTAGATCCCTATACTTATTCCTACAACACAAAAACTCAGTTTCTGAGTAATAAATATATTTTTAATTTATTTAACAAAAGAGAACCAGTGCATTGATCGGATTGATATGGTATCAGAATAGAATTTAGGATCTCATGCTTACAAGTCCTGCACTCTACCACTGCACAACACCCAGCCCACAAAACAAAATCGGACTCTTTTTAAAGTTGACTAGAGTGTTTCAGGATCCCTGAGGTGGATCGAGTCAATGTATCTGTTCTCTTAGAATATGAGCCTAAGGGAATCGGGCCGTAGCACAGCCAGTTATGCACAAGTGGCACAAAGCGCAAGAACCGGCTTAAGGATCCCGGGAGTCTCTTCACAAGTGGTAAAACAGGTCTGCAGACCTTTCTTTCCCCTTCTCAGTCTTCCCCTCCTCTCTCCATTTCTCTCTGTCCTATCCAACAACAAACAACATCAATAACTACAACAAAAAACAAAAAGGGCAACAAATAAATAAATAAATAAATATTTTTTTAAAAGAATATGAGCCTAAAATACCAGCAGAGAGAGCACCCTGTGTATCAGGGTAGTCAGTTGGCAATCCTTAGTGCTTGCGTGGTGCTAGTATTTCCTGACACCACTCCCTATTCCTCTGCACCAAAATTACTATTGTGATTACTGAATGTTTTGACTTCAAATCTTCTTATTTCTACTCTATGCAATTTAGATCACAGTTAAATTATATGCACTCAATACTGACGAAGAAAAACCCTACTTACATGTTGAAACTATCAGGCAGAGCTGAGCAATGTTTCTAAATAAGGCCCAAGAAAAGTTATCAGTGAGCTTACAGGAAATTCTAATTCTCCTCTATTTTTCTCTTTGACTGAATAGGTTCTCTTTGACTGAATTGGTTGGCTGCGCACAACCCGCTTCCCTGACAAGTGCCCTGCGGTCTCCGCCCTCAGGAAGCCCAGGAGCCTCGAACCTGCAGGAAGCCAGGAGGCACTTGCTGACGTCACAGAGCCGACCCCCCGTAGCACACCCCCCTCGTTCTGGCGGGAATGGGGGCCTCGCTGTGCCCACCACCTCCTGGTGGACTCGGGCTGGTGGGTCTGGAGAACTCTCAGAAGGCTAGAAATGGACCTACCCTAGGACCCTGTAATTCCTCTCCTAGGGATATATCCTAAGGAACCCAACACACCCATCCAAAATGATCTGTGTACACACATGTTCTTGGCAGCACAATTTGTAATAGCCAAACTCTGGAAGCAACCCAGGTGTCCAACAACAGATGAGTGGCTGAGCAAGTTTTGGTATCTATACACAATGGAATACTACTCAGCTATAAAAAATGGTGACTTCACCATTTTCAGCCGATCTTGGGATGCATTGGATCGACCTTCTCGTGTTGCATCCCATGAGTACCCATTCATTGGGGAAACTGATGATCCTTCCTAGCCGACTGAATCCACATGGATCCCAGTCACTTTCAAAGCCAGCAACAAGCAGCTCCTGACAGCTTTCAACCTGACCTGTTGACTGGCTACGGAAGAAGGGCAAATGCTAGAAGAAGAAGCCGATCTTGGATGGATCTTGAAAAATTCATGGTAAGTGAAATAAGTCAGAAACAGAAGGATGAATATGGGATGATCTCACTCTCAGACAGAAGTTGAAAAACAAGATCAGAAAAGAAAACACAAGTAGAACCTGAACTGGAATTCGCATATTACACCAAAGTAAAAGACTCTGGGCTGGGTGGGTGGGGAGAAATAATACAGATCCAAGAAGGATGACAGAGGCCCTAGTGGGGGATTTATTGTTATATGAAAAACTGGGAAATGTCATGCATGTACGAACTATTGTATTTACCATCCAATGTGAAACATTAATTCCCCAATGAAGAAATTAAAAAAAAATTATCACCCTCTATACAGGTCCAAAAAGGATGACAGAGGAACTAGTGGGGTTGTATTGTTATGTGGAAAACTTGAGAAATGTTATGCATGTACAAGTTACTGTATTTACTGCAAATGTAAAACATTAATCCCCCAATAAAGAAATTAAAAGAAATTAAAAAATAAAAAAGTGAAACTGTAGTAAAGGGTCAGGAAGTGTAGAAGGTCTGAGGCAGTGCAGTTGTGTAGTGTAGGCTGGCCTTCACGGGATGAGCAAGGGATGACAGGTGGAGGTGGCGAAGGCTGGGCTGAACCTTTACTGAGAAGGTGCTTCTGTAGCCCACTAGCTCCTGCTTCCTAGAGGACCCCACCCCCCCAATGGGGTCTCTTATGTGGAGGCTAAACTTTTCCAGGCACAGCTCTGCATGAAAGATAACAGTAACTAAGGCAAACAGACCCTGAGCGTGGGGTCCAAGTCCCACCCCTTAACCTGCAGCCTCTGCTTCTGGGATGACGCTTTTGCTCTCCAGCCTGCACCCCATATAATCCTGTGCCGCCCCTCTGTCCTCTGCCAGACTTACCAGAAAGATCTGAGCTCCTGATCCAAGCAGGAATAAAAGGCTCCTTTCCTCCTCCACCTACCTGGGCTTCAGTCGTCTTGATTATTAACAGAGTTCCTCAGCATCCTCTCTCTTGTTCAGTCCACAGACCTGCAGTGCAGCCCTGCTGTCATGAGGGACTTGGCACAGGGAGAGGCTGGGCCCCAGGATGGGTGGCCATGATGGCTCTGATGGACAGAGTTTGAGCCTCCGGTTCTCACCTGCAGGAGGAAGGTTTTACAAGTGGTGAAGCAGGGCTGCAGGTGTCTCTCCATCTCTCTAACTCTCTATTACCCCCTACCTTCAAGATTTCTGGCTGTCTCTATCCAATAAATAAAGATAACAATAGCAGTAATAATTTCTCATTTCAAAAGTGTCGTGACTTTGTTTCATTTGTCCTGGTCTTGCCATATACTGTTCTGCATCAGAAAACCTGTTCAATGTATATTTTTGAATGAGTGGATATAAAGTAGGAGGATTTACTCAGTGGTGAAAGTTAAGTGAATGAATACATTTTAAAATTCTAGTGGTGTCTACGGCCATCAAACCCAGAACACAGCCGATCTTGTCTGATCTCGGAAGCTAAAAATCTGGTGGTCCCGGAGATGGTGCAGTGGATAAAGCATTGGACTGTCAGGCATGATGTCCTGAGTTCAGTCCCTGGCAGCACATGTACCAGAGTGATATCTGGTTCTTTCTCTTTCTCCTCCTTTGTTTCTCAATAATTAATAAAAAAAATTTTAATCTGAATACTGTCTTATACTAAGCAGTTAGTATGTTGAAATGTTATAAAATGAGGTAAAAGCTAGAATAGAGGTAGGAAAGATCATTCAGGACCAGCATGATGGCCGAGCCAGACAGTTGCCCGCGTTGCCCTGTGCACCACCTGGGCTCAGGCCTGGGCCTCACCACGCTGTAGAGGACGACAGTGCTGAGAGCTTTCCCCTCTCTCTGTCTCTGTGTGGAAGAAACTGGCATAGACAGTGAAGCCCCAGTGATACCAAAAATAACAGGAGCAAAAAAAAAAATTAAACAGCCTTAAGGTCTTTGATCCATAGGCCCAACAACCTAGTTGGTGGAAGAAATAATTTCCTACACAGACTTCATCCTACTATGTCATTGTATTGGTAGCACATCAATATAAAACATTTTATTTAATTGTCATGTGAAGTTTGATTTTATAAAATTTAAAAACATTTATTCACTTATTTATTTTTAACCACAGGGGTTCTCTCTATGGGTCTGGGTCTGTGCCTGAGTGATGAATTTATTCCGAGTGGCCAGTTTCCCTTTCATTATCATTATCATTATTATTATTTATTATAGAGACAGTCAGAAGAAGAGTGAGAGGAGGAGAGAGAGGGACTGAGAGAACCAGCACTGGCCCAAGTCAAGGGCCAGGAAGACACCAGAGGTCAAGACCTCAGCGGTTACAGGGGCCTTAGATTTTTTTCTCAGATGCTCACTGGATGCTCTGCTCTGGCTGATTCTGGGGCTGAAACAGGACCAGGGAGCTCAGAGCCTCAGGCTTCTGAGTCATTGGCAGAACAATTCTGCTCACTCCCCAGCCCATTACAGGGACATTTGCAAATGCAGATTCAGACCACAGTGAGCCTCCAGCTCAGACATCTGAGGATGGGCCACATCAGCAAACCCTTGAGGCCCTGTGTCAGGGAAGATGTGGAGACAGGGAACCATGAGACACTGCTGGTGGAAATGCAAACTGGCGCAGCCCCTTTGGAAAACTGCATGGAGGGTTCGCAAACAAATACAAATGGAAGTGCCTTAAGATCCAGCAATCCCACCCCTAGATGTATATCCAAAGCCATGAAGCACTAATTCTCAAAGATATCTGAGCCCCATGTTCTCAGCTGCACTGTTTACACTAGCCAAAGCAGGAAAGCAAACTAGTAGCCAGTATCAGGTGACTGGATAAAGAGGTTATGGGGGCATATAGTCAATGGAACACTGCTCTGCTAACAACAAAGATGACAGTGTATCACTGGGAACAAAATGGTTGGCATTATGCTGAGTCTCTTAAGTAAAGAGCTGAAAGACAACTACCAGATTATTTCACTCATATCTGGGATATGTTTGACTGAATTAACTTTTAAAACCTATAGTTACCCCTGGCTCCCCACCTGCAGGAGGACCACTTCACAGTGGTGAAGTAGGTCAGCAGATGTCTGTCTTTCTCCCTCTCTGTCCTATCCAAAAAAGTGAAAAAATGTCTGCCAGGAGCAGTGGATTCATAGTGCTGGCATGAGTCCCAGCGATAACCCTGGAGGCAAAGGAACAAACTATAGTAACTAATTGTTCTCTTGGACTTTATGACAACCGTGCTTTTTTTTTGGGGGGGGGGTGTCACAGAATTTTGATGGCAGTTGTGGTGATATACCGTTACCATGTATGAGCTGAAATTATACCCCTGAAACCTTGTAATTTTGTAAAGCTCTGTTAAATCCCTGAAGAAGAGAGAGAGAGAAGGAGAGAGAGAAAAGAAAGAAGGAGAAACAACAAACAGGAGAAGAAGGAGAAGGAGGAGGAGAAGAAGTGAGATGCACAGATCTTTGCTATGCTTAGACAGATGACTTAGCACATAGACACAAAATTCAATCCTGAGGTCCCAGGTTGGACCCTAGCACAGCATATGTTGAGTAGATGCCCTATATTTATCTCTCTTTAAAATTTTTTATTTTAACTTTCTTTACTATAGTTGTAAGAACAGAGAGAAATTGAGGGGCTTGTACCCCAGTCCTTGGGCAGGAAAACATGTGCTCTCCTCAGGGTGAGCCACCACCCAGCGGCCCTGTGGAGTTTCTCTGTAGTTGGCTGTTAGGAGCAGACCACCCCCTGGGGCTCAATCTTGAAACATGAGGCCAAAAAATGCTGCCTCCTGCTGCATCCTTTCCCTCTCTCTCATCTGAAGAACCTCCTTTGCAGACAGGACTATTTTATGAAGAAATGTCTTTTTTATTCTTTGTCCAAAAAGTATGAGCCACAGTTATTATTCAAATGATTATGTTAATCACAAATAAATAAATAAAAGATCACTTATTAATGTTTCCCTAGGACACTGGATAAAAAGCTGTCCATCTAATAGTTTCATTTTGGGGTGGGGAGTGGTACACCCAGTTAAGTGCATGTAGTACTATGTGCAAGAACTCAACACAAGGACTGAGGTCTAAACCACCACCACTCACCTGCAGCGGGACACTTCACAAGTGGCAAAGCAGGTCTGCAGGTGTCTGTCTTTCTCTCTCATTCTCTATCTCCCCTCCCTTCTCAATTTCTTTCTGTCCTGTCCAAAAAAAGGGGGGAGCTGATGGCTGCAGTGAAGTCCTATTGCCTATACTGAGCCCCAGCAGTCACAACCCTGGACACAAGGAAGAGAATTGATCCCAAATGTCCTCAGGAAAGTCCAACTATTGTGCTAGTTAATTTTGGAGACATAAAAAGGGTGTGTAAATTTAGATCCAAATACATTGCTAAAGTATGGAATAATTTCTAAATTCTTCTAAAACATAAACCATGGAAAGAATCATCTTACAAAATGCTGCTGGGGGGGCCGGGTGGTGGTGCACCTGGTTAAGCACACACACACTACAGTGTGCAAGGACCAGGGTACAAGCCCCCAGTCCCCACCTACAGGGGGAAAGCTTCACAAGTGGTGAAGTAGAGCTGCAGGTGTCTCTCTGTCTCTCTCCCTCTCTATCTCCTCCTCTTCTCTCAATTCCTCTCTGTGACTCTCCAATAACAAATAAAATAAAATGAAATAGAAATTGCTGAATGCCTCTAGCTGACTGTTAATATCAATCTGCATGTACTTTCAATTTCTGATTCTTATTCAGCATTATGCATTGTCATAAGTTTGATCTTTCACAATTAAAATATGTGACTGGCTATTAGAAGAATCCAGTTTCTAAGTACTTGAATAAAACTGAGTGATTTTTGTTCATTCTGTGGAGTTCTACCCCTCCTACCCTATGGTTTTGTTAATTTATCTTTTCTTAAATAAAAAAAGAAAATTGCTGAATGCCTCTAGCTGACTGTTAATATCAATCTACATGTACTTTCAATTTCTGATTCTTATTGAACATTATGCACTGTCATAAGTTTGATCATTCACAATTAAAATATGTGACTGGTCTATTAGAAGAATCCAATTTCTAAGTACTTGAATAAAAATGAGTGATTTTTGTTCATTCTGTGGAGTTCTACCCCTCCTACCCTATGGTTTTGTTAATTTATCCTTTCTTAAATAAAAAAAAAAGAAAATTGCTGAATGCCTCTAGCTGACTGTTAATATCAATCTACATGTACTTTCAATTTCTGATTCTTATTCAGCATTATGCACTGTCATAAGTTTGATCATTCACAATTAAAATATGTGACTGGTCTATTAGAAGAATCCAGTTTCTAAGTACTTGAAGAAATCTGAGTGATTTTTGTTCACTTTGCTGCCATGTGTAGGGGATGAGTGCCCTCAGGTGGCTGAATCCCAAAACTGCAGCTAAAGCAAATCTGCTTGAACCTTTTGGAGGTGAAGTTCCAATGAGTCTCTGACAGCCAAGGGAACTGAATGAAATCACGGCCACCTGACTGTGCCTGACCTGTGTGATAGCAGCATGAGGAAATCTAGGATATGTGATCCATTTCCTCCTTAATCTTCTAATCATTCTTTATGGCATAAGACAAACATCTGTCTCGTTTTTCCTGGATGGAGTAAGCAAAAGCATTGTTCAAACATCGCATCATTATTAAGAATGTCGTATTTTCTTTGAGTTTATAAGATGCTAAGGAAAGGTAAGAAAGGAAGAGAAGTCTGAGGAACCCCTCAGCCTGGTCCAGCACTCAGACGATGCAGCAGGACAGTGAGAACAGGCTTCTCCCCACCTCTCTCCCATACAAGCAGATACAAACACAAACACACCTGTCTGGGGCTCAACACCCTGATTGATCTGACTAGTGATTCTCTCATTGATGCTAATCTGTATGTTTCTTGTCTGTGATCAGATGGAGTGCATCTTACCAGAGCTGTTTAAGACAAGAAGTGGTGGAGGAGGCTACTTGGTTGAGAGCACTAGCTATAAGCTGCTGGGTCCAAGCCAATGGTCTCCTGCCCACCCTGCCGGAAGGGGAAGAATTTTTTGAGCAGTGAAACAGTGATGCAGGTGTCTCTCTGTCTTTCTCCATCTCCTCCTTCCCTCTCATGTCTCTGTCTCTATCCAGTGAATTGTAAATAAAAATAATTACTAAAGAAGAAAATAAAAGACATAATAAAAAGGAAAAAAAGCATAAAGAAAAAGCAAAGGGATTGTGGTCCAGGAAGTGGCGCAGCGGATAATGCACTGGATTCTCAACCATGAGGCCCCGAGTTCAATCCAGGCAGCCCATGTACCTGTGACTGTGATGGCTGGTTCTTTCTCTTTCCTCCTATCGTTCTCATGAATAAAGAAATTCTTTAAAAAACAAAACTGGGAGTCAGGCAGTAGCGCAGCGGGTTAAGCACACATGTTCCAAAGCATAAGGATCCAGGCTCGACCCCAGCTCCCCACCTGCAGGGGGGTCGCTTCACAGGCCAGGTGGCAAAGCAGGTTTACAGGTGTCTATCTTTCTCCCACCGCGTCTGTCTTCCCCTCCTCTCCATTTCTTTCTGTCCTATCTAACAACAAGTACATCAATATCAACAATAACTATAGCAACAACAACAATAAAAGGGAAAATAAATAAAATTTTAAAAAACCTAAGAGGTCTATTCTAGGCTACATCCAGTCCTCTAATGGTTACTTGGATGTATACTTTTTACACTACAGTTGAAGGTCATCAAAGAATGTCCACAACTCATTTGACATTTGATTTTCCAAGTGACATTCCCTTCACACACACACACACACACACACACACACACACACACACACACACACACTGATGCTCCTGGAAATAGTGTGTCTCTGACAGCATCCATGTGAATATCCTGCCATGATATTTACTCTGTTTAGGATTATATAATTATATCACCACTGTGTGAAATGGGGGCAAGGCTTGTGGCATCTCTATTGTTTCTAATCAATGCATGGGTATCTATAGTTATCAGAACAAAATTCCAAAGGACTAATGAAAAACTGAAAGCTGAAGATACAAATTGCTTCAGGGAATCATGCTTTCAGCTGTTCAGTAATGATCTGACCTTTGACTGATGATATCACAGCCCAGTGGCCCTGGCTACAGCGGAATCTTCAGTCTTGGAGACTGAGCTGACAGTGCAAGTAGTGCTGTGTCCAGCTCTCTCTTTAGCATCAAGGAGTGAAGAATAGAGGATGTCTGCGTCTACCAGAAAGTCTTCGCGGCTTTCAGAGTGTCTGTGTTGTCTGTCCTGCTTCAGGTAGAGTTTGTTCACATGCCCTCTGTGTCCGGCAGAGTAGGAGGAGGGCAGTCCCAGGATGTGCTCTGTGTGATGCCCACTGACAGAATCCTCAGCTTCAGCCCTGGTCTCATGAACGGTTACCTGTGCTCATGAGATTCCCTCCTGCTGATGCCAGAGAGCAGACTTGACCTGCTAGGATCAGAGTCCTGTGGGCTTACTCAGGGCACAGCCACAAATAGCTTAGTACTTCCTTGAGTTGAGAAACATTTGGATGTTGGATTTATTATCTGCTGATCTTGGGATTCCTGCCCCCCTCAACCCCCAAGTGATGACTGAGTTAAGATTAGAGTCAGTTTTCCAGAATCCTGTTATCTAAGGGTGTATGTTAACCTGAGACCACAGTGGAATGACCCCTTCACACTCTTGGATGTCATGTAATCTGTAATTTGACTTCTATAAGGTCATATATCTGTTTACATTTTATTATCATTATCATTATCATTATTATTATTATTATTATTATTAAGAGTTAGAGTCAGAAGCAGAAGTAAGAGAGAGTGAAGGGGTTAAGGAGATGGGGAAAGGAAGAGGAAGAGGAAGGAGAAGAGGGAGGGGAAGGAGACAGCCAGAGAGTCACTGGTATATGCAAAACTGGGGGTGACACTTGGGGCTACATGATTTTCAGTTCATCTAGACACTGTACTGTGGACCTGTACTGTGACCTCAACTCTCACAGGACCTCTGTCTAGTTCAGGACTCCTGAATTGGGGTGCTGAGTCCTTCTGGGGAACTGAGACTCCTCTGCAATGCTTCTGAGTGCTGGCATCAGCAGGAGTCCTTGTGTCCAGCCTCCCCAGTAACAGGCTGCCCTGTGGGTCTGCTGTGTTGCAGTTCTGCTGCGGAGGAGAGCGGCCCGGAAGAGGAGAACATCCCAGAGGTGCCTCGTGGCCACATCCAGTTCGCAGGCCTTGGCAAATTCCAGAAGGGTCGGAGGTGGCAGAAAAGGCAACTGATCTTATATTCCAACGTGCTGCTCATCTCCAACATAAAGTGCGTACCTGCTCCCCCTGCTCCTGACCCCACAGCTACCTCTTCTCTGCTGCCCTGAGGACAGAAGAGGTGGCTTTTCTGCAAGGTTTCTGTCCAGCACTGGGCAGGCAGCAGAGGGGAAGCAGGGAGACTGGGCAGGGCCCCGAGTTCTGGGGAAAGGCAGCCAGGGTGGAGAGGCTGAAGGAGAGATACAGAGTCAGAGGCCAGGGGGCCCCCACACTGGAGGACCCTCCCACAGCCTGCGCTTCCTTCACATGCCTGCCCTTCCAGCTCAGCCCCAGGGAGATAGGACAAGCCATAGCCCGTCCCTGCTTCCCAGGACTCACAGACACTCACAGTAAATTTCTGCAAAGTGTTTGCAATCACAGACTGCACATGGTGACAGGGACCAGGGACTGAGGGAATAAGTGGTTTATTAACTGAATTTATCCTGTGTGACATGAGGCAATGAATTCAGTGAGTGGACTACACTGTTGAGCAAAGTCCTCCTCAATTTTTTTTTAACCAGAGCACTGCTCAGCTCTGGCATTTGGGGTACAGGGGATTGAACCGAGGACTTTGGAGCCTCAGGCATGAGAGTATCTTTGCATAACCATTATAGTGTCTATACACCACCCTCAAATTTCTTTTAAAGTACCTGAGAGACAAAGAAGGAGATGGGGAAGGGAACAGAGAGGAGAGACACCCAGTGACAGCTCCCACTGTGCAGTTCCCTTTGCTCCTGTCCATGGTCCTTCTCATGGTACATGAGCCTCTGCCTGGTTTTAGGTGGGCACAGTACTTAAGCAGCTTTTTATGTTTTGCCAGAACATAAAAACATAACATAACATGTTGACAGATATGTATATGTATAATTATGAATACAAATTTATGAAACAAATTTTAAATAACCTTTAAAGGCATGAAAAACTCTGAGAAACTGAGACTGGGTGGCTGGTGGTGGTGGCTCACCTGGTTGGGCATCCATGGCCTAAGACCCAGGTTCAATCCCCACTCCCCATCTGCAGAGGGAAAGAGTCATGAGCAGTTAGCAAGGCTGGAGGTTTCATTCCTGCCTTCCACTCAGTCACCTTACCAGCCTATTTCTCGCAGTCCTATTAAAAAAACAAAACAAAACAAAAAACAGGAAAATGACCCACAAGAACAGTGGATTCATCATGTAGCCACTAAGCCACAGAATAACCCCAGTGGCAACTAAAAAAAACAGATATTGAAAATTCAACTTGTTTGGGACTCATGGAAAATATGTTTAACTAACATTGCATGATTTATTTCATTAGTATCCTCAAGTACTTTCAGGATGACAATAATTAACTAATAATCTCATTGCAATTTCCATACAATTAATAAGGGAAATATGATCATGGATCATTATGACTAACAAGTAAGCAACAGGAAAGATGCTAACTGAGTGAAAGGTTCTCTTAGCGAGCTCATAAATATAGTGGGGTATCTAATTGTTCTACAATGTTCAGGAAAACGGCTGCTTTCCTCCCACAGGTAAGGAGTGTTCAGGGATATCCTGGGCCGGGCTCCAGTCAGCACACAGCACTCAGGCCCCAGCCCTCCCTCTGCTGTGCTCTCAAGGCTCAGCTCAGAGGGGAAGGAGCCAAAGAAACACACCCACCATCTCCCCAGGAGAAACCCAGCTGCTCCCAGAATGCTGGAGATGCCAGCTGACTGCTCTGTGCTCTGTTCCCTCTCCAGGTTGAAGAGTGACTGCAGAATAACGTACACGTTGACCCTGCGGGACATGTCAGTGACATTCAACAAGAGGAAAGGAAAGAAAGCCCGAACATCACTGGTCTTGGGCTGGAAAGACCGCATCTTCGTGGTCTCTTTTTGGTAAGACTGCAGCCTGACCCTGTCTCCTCATGACTCTTGGGGGGAGCACAGCTCCATCTGGGGGTCTATTAGCCACACGTGCTCTGACCCCCACAAGGACAGCTGTGTGCTCTCAATTGTCTCCCAATGGCTCTGATTCAAGCAAACACATGCAGCTTCTAAGCCCTCTGCAGGTGGGGACCAGGGGCTTGAACCTGGGTCCTTATGCATGGTAACATGTGCAGTTAACCACTGGCACCACCACCTGACCCCCAAGCCAATTTCCTCTCCATCTAGAAGATTTCTTTGCCAACTCAGTAAACTATCTGTCAGAGAGCTGGGCCTCTCACCACCCAGTGAGCAGGACAGACCTCCTGACTCACACAGTCCCACCAATAACAACCTGATGTTGATGTTTACATGTTGAAGATTTTTTTTTGTTTCCTGTAGATAATTTACCCCTGGAAGGGATACCTTTATTTTCCTTTTTGTTAACTTTTTATTGGTGGGGGGAAGTACTCACAATATGTTTGTGTGAATTTTGTGCATTTTATCTTCTTTTCTCCCCTTCTCTTGGATTTCAGTTCAGTTACGAAAATGGAGCAATGGTACACACAGCTTTATAGGTATGTCCTTAGTTCAGGTATTTCAAATCTTTTTCTAAGACTTTATTTTATTAATTAGAAAGACAGGGGAAGAGAGAGAAAGAAACAGACATCACTCTGGTACACGTGCTTCCAGGGATTGAACTAGGATCTCATGCTTGCATCCTTTTTCCTTTGTGACACCTCCCAGGCCATGGTATTTCAAATCTTCAAGTTCTCAGAATGCAGAGTCCTAGCAGTCAGGGCCCCTCCCTCTCCTCCCCCTTCTCTCCACGCTGTGATGGGAGCTAACATCACCCTGGACCATGTTTTCAGCTTCCCTGACTTAAGGGCAGGTTTCTCTGCGGGGTGGTTCTCAAAGCAAATGCACCTGCCAGCCCCACAGCCCAGGGAGGTTCTGGCCTGGACTCCAGGCAGGAAAGCTGTGAGGACGGGATCTGCAGGCCTGATGTCAGAGAGCTGACAACATAGACATGTTTTCCAAGATTGCTCTCATTTTCCAGAAATACATTTGCATATCTCTTCATTAGATCTTGCTGAGTATGTTGATATCTTGAAAATGTAGTGAAAAAGACTGAAGTGACTAGTCAAAATGTAAGTTGACTTGAAAATAATCTAACAGATATTCTTCTGTTTTGGGTCACTGTGGACTTGATTAGCAACATTCAGAATGAGATTCTGGGCATCCAGAACACCTCCCGAAAGCAGGTGGAAGACATCACTGTAAGTAATTCTAAGACTAGAACTTACACTCCAAGCTCCTGCCTTGGACAGAAAGAGGTCTAGATATGAGGGAAGAATCCAGAATGTACCAGACAGAAAAGTGTATTTTTCTACAGACACACAGGTCTGTGTATACACAGAAAAGGAAGCTGGGACTATGATCCTTGGTGGTCACATGACAAACTTGGAAAGAACACTGCATCTGAAAAGTTACCTTTTTTTTTTCAGATTTCCCCTAATATCCATCCTTGATGTCTCTTGCACCAAATAATTTTCACGAGGCAGCTTTTCTATTAGCATGGATTTCTTTTTCCAATTAGCTCTTGCATATACAAAGTGGTTTGCATTGTTTTCTGTAGATAATTTCTCCCTGGAAAGGATTTTTGTTTACTTTTTATTCAAGGGGGTATTACTGGTTTACAGTAAACAGTAAACAGTTGTTGGCACATATGTATATTTTCTCAGTTTTCTGCAAAACACTCTCACCCCCAGCCCAGCTCCTCCTCCCCCATCATGCACCAGGACCTGAAAGACCACTCGCCCCAGTCCTTTACTTTGGTGCAGTAGACCAAACCCAATTCAGGGATGGCCATTTCAAGTCAAGAGAAAATACAGACCTCAATTATCCTTTCCTTTCCTTTCTTTCTTTCTTTCTTTCTTTTTTTTTTTTTTTTTTTTAGTAATTTATTTCTTTATTGGGGAATGAGTGTTTTACATTCCACAGTAAATAAAATAGTTTGTACATGCATAACATTCTCCAGTTTCCCATTTAACAATACAACCCCCACTATGTCATTTATCATCCTTCATGGACCTGTATTATCCCCACCCACCCACCCCAGAGTCTTTTACTTTGGTGCGATATGCCAATTACATTTCTGGTTCTACTTGTGTTTTCATCTCTGATCTTGTTTTTTCAACTTCTGCCTGAGAGTGAGATCATCCCATATTCATCCTTCTGCTTCTGACTTATTTCCCATAACATGAATTTTTCAAGGTCCATCCAAGATCAGCTGAAAACGGTGAAGTCACCATTTTTTACAGCTGAGTAGTATTCCATTGTGTATATAGACCACAATTTGCTCAGCCACTCATCTGTTGTTGGACACCTGGGTTGCTTCCAGGTTTTGGCTATTACAAATTGTGCTGCCAAGAACATATGTGTACACAGATCTTTTTGGATGGATGTGTTGGGTAGCAGGGTAGGTCCATTTCTAGCCTTTGGAGAGTTCTCCAGACTGTTCTCCATAGAGGTTGGACCAATTGACATTCCCACCAGCAGTGTAGGAGGGATCCTTTGACCCCACACCCTCTCCAGCATTTGCTGCTGTTACCTTTTCTGATGTATGACATTCTCACAGGAGTGAAGTGATACCTCATTGTTGTCTTGATTTGCATTTCTCTGACAATCAGAGACTTGGAGCATTTTTCCATGTGTTTCTCGGCCTTTTGGATCTCTTCTGTGGTGAATATTCTGTCCAAGTCCTCCCCCCATTTTTGGATGGGGTTATTTGTTGACTTGTTGTTGAGTCTGGCAAGCTCTTTATATATGCTGGTTATTAAACTCTTATCTGATGTATGGCATGTAAAGATCTCTCATTCTGTGAGGCATCTCTTGGTTTGGGTAGTGGTTTCTTTTGCTGTGAAGAAGCTTTTTAATTTGATGTAGTCCCATAGGTTTATACTTGCCTTAGTCTTCTTTGTAATTGGATTCATTTCATTGAAAATGTCTTTAAAATTTATGCAGAAAAGAGTTCTGCCAATATTTTCCTCTAAGTATCTGATAGTTTGTGGTCTAACCTCCAAGTCCTTGATCCACTTGGAATTTACTTTTGTATTTGGTGAAATACAATGATTCAGTTTCATTCTTCTGCATGTTTCAACCCATTGTTTCCAACACCATTTGTTGAAGAGACTCTGCTTTCCCCATTTAATAGTCTGGGCACCTTTGTCAAAGATTAGATGTCCATAGGTGTGGGGCCTCGTTTCTGGGCTCTCAATTCTATTTCACTGTCCAGTGTGTCTGTTCATGTTCCAGTACCAAGCAGTTTTGATGACAATGGCCCTATAATACAGTTTGAAATCTGGATGTGTGGTGACTCCGGTTCTGTTCTTTTTTCTCAAGATTGTTTTGGCAATTCTAGGTCTTTTCTGGTTCCAGATAAACATTTGTAGCATTTTTTTCTATTCTCCTAAAAATGTGCTTGGGATCTTGATAGGGATAGCATTAAATTTGTAGACGGCTCTGGGTAATATATTCATTTTGATGATGTTAATTCTTCTAACCCATGAACATGGACTATCTTTCCACTTCTTTGTGTCTTTTTCAATTACTTTGAGTAGTGACTCATAATTTTCAGTATACAAGTCTTTCACTTCTTTGGGTAGATTTACTCCTAGATATTTTATTGTTTTTGTTGCTATAGGAAAAGGAATTGATTTCTGGATTTCAATTTCTTCTAACTTAGTGTTTGCACTTCCTCTTTACTTAGTTTTGGAAGTTGGTAGGTATCTAGGAAATCATCCATTTCTTCCAGGTTCTTTAGCTTGGTGGCATATAGTTGTTCATAGAAGTCTCGCATGACATGTTGAATTTCTGCAGTGTCTGCTGTGATATCTCCTCTTTCATTTACTATCCGATTTACTTGGGTCTTCTCCCTTTTTTGTTTTGTGAGTCTGGCTAAAGGTTTGTCAATTTTGTTCACTCTTTTAAAGAGCCAACATTTACTTTTGTTGATCTTTTGTATGGTTTTCTTATTCTCAATGTTATTTATTTCTGCCCTAACTTTAGTGATTTATGTCCTTCTGGTTGCTTTAGGGTTCCTTTGTTCTTCTTCTTCTAGGTCTTTAAGATGTGCAATCAGGCTGTTTAATTGTGCTTTTTCTTGTTTCCTAATGTGTGCTTGTATAGCTAGGAACTTCCCTCTTAGGACTGCTTTAGCTGTGTCCCAAATATTTTGATAGCTTGTGTCTTTATTTTCATTGAACTCTCGAAACATTTTGATTTCCTTCTTGATTTCCTCTTTGACCCAGAAGTTGTTAAGAAGTGTACTGTTGAGCTTCCACATTTTGGGACTGTTACTAATCTTCTGTTCATTGTTAAGTGTTAGTTTAATTCCACTGTGGTCTGAGAAGATGCTTGGGATGATTTCAATGCTCTTGAATTGGCTGATGCTGTCTTTGTGGCCTAATGTATGGCCTATCCTTGACAATGACCCATGTGGATTTGAGTAAAATGTGTATTCCAGTTTCTTGGGATGAATGACTCTTCAAATGTCCAATAGTTCTAGTTTATCTATCTCTTCATGTAGCTCCCTTATGTCTTTATTGATTTTCTGCCTGGATGATCTGTGAAGTTGAGAGAATGGGGTGCTGAAGTCCCCTAATATGATTGTGTTGCTGTTAATATATTGCTGTAGCTCTTTCAGTAGAAGTTTGATGTATTTAGATGGCTTCTCATTGGGTGCATAGATGTTAATAATTGTTCAGTCCTCTTGATTGACTGATCCTCTGAGCATTAAGTAGTGTCCATTCCTATCTTTTTAAATCTTATCTATTTTAAAGTCTATCGTGTCAGATATGAGTATAGCTGTTCCTGCGCTTTTTTCTGGGCCATTGGCTTGTATGATAGTTTTCCATCCTTTCACTTTAAGTCTGTGTTTGTCTTGTTGAGTTTAGTGGGTTTCCTGTAGACAGCATATTGTTGGGTTATGTTTTCTGATCCATCTTCCTACTCTGTGTCTTTTAATAGGTGAATTCAGGCCATTGACATTTATTGATATCAAATATTGAAGATATTTTAATGCCATTCTTGTAGAGTTTTAGAGTGTTTTGATATATGTCCTATTTGTGGTGGTCTGATTGTTTATAGGAGACCTTTCAGAACTTCTTTCAGGGCAGGCTTGGTGATGGTTGCTTCCTTCAACTGTTGCTTGTCTGAGAAGGTTTTGGTGCTTCCATCTAGTCTGAATGACAGTCTAGCAGGATATAGTATTCTTGGCTGAAAGCCTTTCTCATTGAGCACTCGATAGATATCTTGCCATTCTCTTCTGGCCTGTAGTGTTTGTATGGAGAAGTCTGCTGCTAATCTTATGGGTTTTCCTTTGTAGGTGACTCTTTGTATTTCTCTTGCAGCCTTCAGGATCCTTTCTTTATCCTTATTCCTTTCCATTCTAAGTATAATATGTCTTGGTGTCTTTAGGTCTGGGTTAATTCTGTTTGGGACCCTCTGGGCTTCTTGAATCTTTATGTCTTTGATGTTGTCTAGACTAGAGAAGTTTTCAACTATTATGGCCTGGAAAATGCTTTCTTCCTCTCCTGCTTTTTCTTCCTCTGGTATGCCAATAATGCATATATTGTTTCTTTTGAAGTCATGCCATAGGACTCTGTTATTGTTTTCAGCATCTATTTATCTCTTTTTGAGATCTCTTACTTCTTTGTTAGTTGTCTCTAATTCATCCTCAATCTTGCTAATTCTGTCTTCAGCCTTATTGGTTCTATTCTCTCTGCCCTCTACTGTTTTCTGGAGTTCATCTATTTTGTTGCCCTGTTCTGATACTGTTTTAGCTTGTTCAGCTAGTTGCATTCTTAACTCAGCGATTTCAGCTTTCAGCTCTTTAATAACCATGAGATAATTAGTATTTTCTTCCATAGTCCCATTTGTTGTTCCTGTATTTCTGATTACAATTTTTTCAAATTCTTTACTCACTCCTGTTATTATTTCCTTAGCTAATGTTTGGATGTTGAACTCATTATTTTGTGCTTCACCCTCTGGAGGACTTTTAGCTGGACTCTTGTCCTGGTTCGATTCTCGAGTATTTCTTCTTGTTGTTTTAACCATTTTATATATTATGTTATGAGTTCCCTTTATCAGTACTTTTCAAATTACTGATCATTATTACCTGGATTGACCTGTGTCTAAGTAAGTTAATTAAAGGGTTCACAGTGGTGGAAGTTACCAGTTGTTTCAATAGTTTTTTAATCCCTGAGTTGGAGCTCAGTGGTTTAAAAGCCTCTTTTTTTTCTTCCCTGTAGGCTATGGGAGCCTGAGGGCTTTTAAAATATCAATAGGCTTCTTAGCTTAATCACTGACTCCTGACCAAGAGATAAAGCAGGGTGTGGCAGAGATAATCCAGTGGTTATGCAAAGAGATTTTCACAGCCCCTCAGCTATGCCATGGAGGTATAGGTCTTCTTCTGAGTTTCCTGGTTAGATCTCTGTCCCCTGGTGTCCCTCCCTGTCGCTTCTCCAGATGCTGAGGGCAGTAGCAATGGAGACTCAGAGTTGCACTTGGTGAGTCTCTGGGGAGTCCTCCCTTCAGCTGTCCCCTTGTTCGTGGAGCAGACTGGAGGTGGTGTCTCAACTGATAAACTGCTGGACTGTTAGCAGTCACTTC
This sequence comes from Erinaceus europaeus, assembly GCF_950295315.1. Classification (NCBI taxonomy): domain Eukaryota; kingdom Metazoa; phylum Chordata; class Mammalia; order Eulipotyphla; family Erinaceidae; genus Erinaceus; species Erinaceus europaeus. Next base: position 192,307,973 of record NC_080163.1, on the reverse strand, counting down.
ATCTCTCCTTTCGCTCCTCTCTCCTCTCTGTCACCAGCCACACGTGTTTGTACTCACCGGTGATGTAGTGGGTTCCTGTGGTCATTCTAGTCCTGTCTTGTTCAGTCCCGGGTGGTCTAATTTGGTATTCCTAGTTGATCTGGGAGAGGAGAGGAGAGGAGAGAAAGCGATATGCTGCTGCTCATAGCTCTGATCCGGAAGTCTCCTTTCCTTTCTTTTTCTCCTCTCTCTCTCTCTCTCTTTCTCGCCCCCCCTCTCCTTCCCTCCCTCCATCCAGGGTTATTGCTGGGGCTCTTGTTGCACTACAAATCCACTGCTCCTATGGCTATTTATTCAATTTTTTTATAGGAAAGAGAGAAATTGAGAGAGGAGGGGAAGATAGAGGAAAGAGAAAGAGACACTACAGACCTGCTTCACCACTTGTGAAGTGACTCCATACAGATCAGGAGCAGGGGCTTAAACCAGGATCCTTATGTAGATCCTTGCACTTTGTACTATGTATGCTTAACCTGTTGTGCCATAACCCACCTCCCCCCCCTCAAGAGAGATAGACACCTGCAGACCTGCTTCACCTCTCAGGAATCCTCCCCACTACAGGTAGGGAGTGAGGGTTCAGCCCTGGGTTCTTGCACTTGGTAAGGTGTGTGCCTAACCAGCTGCACCACCTCCTAGCCTGCTTTCCTTTTTTTTTTTTAATTCCTTCTTTCACATAATTTGAGCTTCTGCATCATGTCAGGGTTGGCCTTCATTCTTCAACACTGATGACACTTTCCTGCTTCTTCATACACTAGGCAATGCTTCTCCTCAAGTAGGGGAAAATGTGTGTTTTTTTCGTTCAAACCATTTGATTAGATAGTTGATATTTTTAATTACAAATTAATCAACTAGGAGTTACCTGTGTGTATATCCTGAGACTAGAGAGCAAGCAAGAAGAAATCCATATATGCTTGTCAACACACTTCTGAACA